>NC_061121.1:235742723-235757115 GCF_002878395.1 Capsicum annuum | reverse complement strand
TCTCCTTTTCTTTATGGGTTCTCCTCTTCTTTCTCTTTGGAGTTTGAAATTTTAGAGGCAAAGGGGGTTCAAAAGTTTTGGGTTGAAAATTTGGGGTTAGAGAAAATCTTCAAAATTCAGAAATACACGAAAAAAAGAGGTTAGAAAGGGGAGCTCTCAGAGGGAAAAAATATTCTCTTTACGCCTAAGAAACATACATTCTTAGGAGGTGCGTCTGAACTGTCGAAGTAGTTGTGAGTTTTTCGGTGGTCGGAATCCTATCGTCAACTCGTTATCCCATTTTGCTGCCCCGAAAGAGGTAAATACACTTTTTTTTAATTTTGTTATGGTTATCATTTTCTTCATCGTGGTTCCACTTTTGTTTGCTGGGAATGACTGCCGTAGAGGCCTGGAAGGCATAGGATTTTTGTTTTTGATATATTGTTCTACTACAAAACTCATTCTTGCCCGTGTTTGATTGGTTGTCGTTCATGCTTGATCTCTCTCATTTTATTCTGTTTGAATGTTACTAGTTAGCTTTAATGCTTCGACTTTAGAAACTATTTTGCTGGTCTCATACTCGATGTTGCTTTGTAGTTCATAGAGTAGGAGAGTAAAATCTTTACAAATTTTTGAAATTCGAAAAAATGTTCAAATATTAGATATTAGGCAGCCTGTTTGCATATCTTTTTCGCTCAAACGCAGGAAATTGTTATAAATAAGAACTCGAATGTTATTTTCTTCCGACTTGCCACTCTCGATGTACAATAGTCTCATTTGATTCTAAAGTTTATTTTAAAATATGAGAGTGGACCATAGGGCTGAATTATGTTCTCTTCATGGCTAATTCAATTTGCTGTAATTGACTCATTAGAACAAATTAAAGTTTGATGGGCTAATGTTTCTTTCCTTTCTTGCTTTTCTTGTTCGCATATAAGTTGTGGCATCTTGTCTCATGATTAAATTACCTAAAATTGGGTTTATGTAGTGTTTGAATCTCATTTGTTTGTTAACCCAGTGGTAACGAAGGCATTAAGATTTCAGCCTTGCTTTTCTTGAAGTTTCAGCTATCGTATTCCTTGCCTAAAGTGATTAAGTCTTTAATTTTGTATGTTTGGCATTCTGGAATTTGAACGTTGCTTGTGATCCATCGTTTATGTAGTATGATCCAGGACTTGTAACTTTTTTTTGTGACATGCTTAATTGGGTCCTTTTGTAACTCTTTTTTGTGACATGCTTAATTGGGTCCTTTTTGTGACATGCTTAATTGGTTATTCTCTTAACTTTAAAATTGAGGCGTACAAATGAGATGTTTGGAAAAAGTTATTTATGATGTATTAGAAAAATGAGTAGTACCTGGAAAATCTCCAAGCGATCAATTTTCTCAAGGCGGGAGCATCTTTCATCAGTTTCCAAGCGGTCCTGAACTCTTCACCACTGGCTACTGGCTTGAACAAAAGAAGTCAGCAACAATGGAACTATGGATGTTCTATCTCCTGGAAATAGAAAAACATAATCTAGGAAATGATGCTAATTCCACTAGAACAAATATCTTAATAAAGTCATAGGATTTTAAAAATTCTAAGTACTCCACTCTATTGCACTTCTGCTCCTCAAATGCCTTCGCATGCTGCTTATAAAATCCAGTACAAAGTAAAAAAAATAAAATTTCTCTATAAAGAAGACAATATTTACAAAGAGACTTTAACTACACTTGCATGAAAGTATTGAAAAACTTTTTCTATTTTATGACGGAGGGGGGAGAGGAAGAAGCATATCATAGTTTCAAGTTTAGAGAAAAATTACATACAATACATGGAAGTCTGTTTAAATTGGAATTCAATGGTGAACAAATTTATATGTTGTACCCTTGAGAAGCCATTAAAAATGTATTCAAAGAACACAAGATTGTAAGTTGAATATCTACAACATTCCTTCTTTCTACTCTTTAAGCAAAACAAAAAAAGGGAACAAACTGAAAGACATCCTGCAAAGGAAAGGAATGGAATGACTATTGTTAATCAAGTGGACCAGCGCCTAACTCAACTTCGAAAACTAGGTCAGATGGTGAAGATTGTCCAAGATCATATAAGGAAACTACAACACATACACCTTACTAGTGTGGGATTCTCATACATTAATCGTACACCAAGACTAGACATTTGTAGCATCAGTTAACCTAGGTTAGCTAACATCTAATAGTCTAACATCCAGATAGATCTGCCTCTAATTCCATATTTAACAAATTGGACCTTGTTTCTATCTCAAATGAAAGGCTAACTTAATTTGTGACGAGCCAAAGACCATATAAGGAAACTACAGTTCGTGACGAGCCAAAGACCATATAAGGAAACTACAGTTCGCACACTTAGTTTTTAACATATAGAATCTTACAAGAAAGTTCTGCAAAAGGAGTTTCACCTTTTTCTCAAGTTCCTCCACATAATCTTCAAAAAGGTCCTTACAGTCTTTAGCTCGCTCAACAGCTTTAAAACGTTCATCATGTTCGAATATGGAGATTGCCTTACTGAATAATCAATAGCAAATAGTTAGTGGTTCAAATGGAACTTACACAAGTAATGGATCAACTTCAACGTACCAAAACATATACAAACAATGACCAAGATTAGAAAAAAAGCTGTAGACAACTTAACATGACAAGTGAAAGACAAACCTCCATCTTGACGATGGTGACAGCTCCTTGCAATCCTATAAGATTGAGAACAACGGACATTGTTGTGAAAAATACCACTTATTCTTTTGAACAAGTCAAATACCAGTCTCTAACACATCATGAATATTATGATAATATCTTTTTATTTTTGAAACTGGTAATGTGAATATCATGATATATCAAATGGAAGACACCCACAAAAGAAAATTTCACTTACTTCTATTTAACACGCCTCTCTTCAGCTTCTAGTTTTTTCTTTTGGCTCAGATACTGGAACAGACACACAACTTCAAAATGATCACTATAGACCTTGGGTGTGTTTGGTATGATGAAAAATGTTTTCCTAGAAAACAAGTTGGTTTCTTACTTGTTTTCTTACGTTTGGTTGATGAAAGGAAAACATTTTTCAGAAAATGTTTTCAAGTGTTTGGTTGGTGAATAAAAAAATATTTTTTAGAAAATACATTTGAGAGTTGTATAAACATTTTAACTTAAGAGTGAGATTGAAAGAGAGTTTTGGAAAATGTTTTTCCTACTTTTTGAAGGGAATTCATTTTCCTTAAATTTAAGGAAAATAAGTTGATTTGGAAAACATTTTCCAAAATATTTAAGTCAACCAGACATGAAACAATTGGATATCAAACACAATCTATCTTTTTGCAATACGGTATGCTGAAACATTGAAGCAGCAATTAACCCATTCCAATGCCGACTTGGAGAGATACCTCATTAAAAGCTTGCTTCCACTCACAAAGGGAATTTAGAGCACCATATCTCCGGTCATTAATTACTGCTCTCATGGCCTGACAAATACAATTCATGTCAAATGATCTCCCTTAATTATTTGGTATGCACAAAACAGTCAAGTAATAAACCTGATCCCACGTACAATCAAACCTAATATTTACAGATTCCAAAAGAGTTTTGAATGCACTCTTTGCCTTCTAAATAAAATTAGATACTTAAAATAGAAATAAGAGAAATTTCGAGAACGTACATTAAACGGGACAAAAAGCAATAATCAACTATACCGTTTTCCTCTCATAAACTAATGGTCCCAGCTCGACTATTTTCTCATCTGATGGAGTAGCACCTCTGATTTCAGTTATTGCAGCATATTTCTTGACATTCTTCATTTTAGGGACAACATCAATCACAAAGCACAAAAGCAAACCTCATTGGAATTTGGAGCATATTCTTCACCTGTTAGCAGTTGACTAAAAACTGCACTACAAAATTATTGGTTCAACATCCAGCATAACAGCTACGAAAAGGTTTCTTGGTGTTTTAACTAGTAACCAATAGTAATTAACTAATCGCAGAAGTATTTCAGAAGGACAAAGTACCTCTCTATGCTCCGAAGAAAATACATCACCATACACTACTTCATCTTGAGTTGTAGTAGTCTCAGATCTACAGAAAAATTGAATTCTAAATAAGAAGCAACACAAACCAGTGGCAAATTTATAACATATAAATCTGAAAACATACACCGGTGGTGCGACAGAATTTCCCAAGGTTACTGCTATTACAATTTTCTCCTAATTAGCAACAGCTGGCAAAGCAGGTTTTGAAGAATTCTTCATTTCAACTGTTTCAATCATCGGAGAAGAAGCCTTACCATATAAACTTGATGATTCTGAAGCCACTTAGTTGGTAAGTTAGCAGCTGGTGACACAACAGTTGGGCTTGATTTATCATCGTATGCCGAGATTAATGAACCATCTGCACCCGGGGATGATATTTTAATAATAGAAATGGATCCAAAATCAAAAGCATGTGAAATGGTGTCCTTTTCATAAGCCAACTGTGAATTTATACATAATTGAACTTTATGAGAATAGAGCATCCAAGAAAACAGAATATTGTCCCTTCTTATCATGCTATTTAAAGCACAGAACAATCCCTTCTTATCATGCTAATTAAAGCACGGAACAAACCCATATTGGATTTAAATCTAACATCACCTTGACTTCATCAGGCATTCTCCATTTGGACATTCTAGTAACCTTGTTATAGTAATACCTACAGAAAACAAACAAAGCAATCAGCATTATGCATAAGTAACACACAAAAGTACCCACTGTAGAAGAATAATTGGAAAGAGGCCAAGAAAATATATAAGTTACACACTTTCTTCCCTCAGGACTTGTAAATCCTCTCCAGTCAGTTGATGCGTATGCCCTCTGTCCCAATGAAAACAACATGAAAGCAGGTCAAGTAAAAAAACAGAACATAAACAGTACCCTGAGAGTAGAAATCAGTAACTTCCAGCAGTACAATACTGGATGGAAGTGTTAGAATATGAATGATATAATGTCCCACATGGAAAAGGACTATGTACTTTGTAGAATATAACTACAAGTAGGGTGGAAACATTTCCAAGCTGCGGCCGAGCTACAGCTATCCAAAGGTGATCAACTTAACAACATTCGCCTAATAACCACATTTTGTATATATATATATATATATATATAAGTCAAATTCTATCATTTCTGAGTATTTATTAATGAACACCCTTGCCACAAAAAACAAGACTGAGTGTGCCAGTAAGGGTGTTCAAATCCTGCACTGAGGTTCTAAGTTCCATACTCAACAAAGCCCCCCCATAATTTTTTTTCCATTTGGACACGTTTGAAACTCATAAACTATCGTTATGCTTTTTTTTCGATGAATCAATTTCTGAACATGTGTTTTTTGGTTCCAATTAGCTCTTGCAAAAGAGCTAGTGAGTAGCATGCCATGTATAAGAATTTTGTTAAAATAAACTTAAAAGGTAAATTTATAAAGTGGTTGTTATACTAGCTATCTTGCATGGGGTAGAGTGTTTGGCTGGTCAAGAGCTCACATGTTTGAAAGATAAATGTAGCAGAAATGAGGACGTTGAGATTGGTGTGTGGGCATACTAGGAGAGAGAGAATAAGGAACAAAGATATGCGAGAAAAAGTGGCAGTGTTCTTTGTGGTGGACAATTGACAAGAAGACTAGAGGGTTGGGGATAAAGAACCTAAAGATTCAAAGTAAGGCTCTCATGATGAAATGGTTGTGGAAATATGCAAACAATAACCAGCTGCTATGGAGAAAAGTGACTGGGGCTAAATATCATGAAGAAGATATATGGATGACTAAAGAAGTTACCACACCATATGGGGTTAGCCTATAGAGATCTATTAGATCTATTAGATGCTAGTGGAATGAAGTTAAAAGCAACTCAAAGGTTAAAGTGATGGATGGAAACAAGACTAGGTTCTGGAAGGATAATTGACATGAGGATGGGAATATGGAAGTGATTTTTCCAGATATCTACAACTTGGTATTGTTTCAATAGAGAACTATAGCAGAATTATGGACACCACTTGGGTGGAACTTCAATTTCAGAAGGCAACTTAATGACCGGGAGGTAATGAGAGTAGTTAAATTTTTTAATACCTTGGACTTATTCAATGGACTGCAGACAGTGAAGGACGTACTATGGTGGATGGGAAATGAAAAAGAAATGTTCAGTGTCAACAAAGCCTACAAGATGATGAACCAAATAAATCACCTGGATACAAGATGGCCATGGAAGCAAATATGGAAAAGTAGGATACCTCACACAGTGTCATGCTTTGTCTTTGTCTGGTTACTGACCAAGGAAGTAGTTCTTACACAAGATAATGTCATGAAAAAAGGGAAAACCTTGTGCTCCAGATGTTTCCTCTGCGGAGAAACCTTAGAGACGGTTAACCATGTATTTCTACATTATAAGTACACCCAACAACTTTAGAGAATCGTCTTAAGACTAAAAGACATTTCCAGGACAATGCCTAGGAAAGTATCCGAGACTTTAATGTGCTGGGAGAAGCAGGTGTACATGCTAAGGACAGAGGTAGATGGAGAATTATCCCTGGTGCTATATGGTGGGCTATATGGAAAAAAAGGAATTCTAGATGTTTTGAGAGCATAGAGAATAACACCCCTATCTAACTGGTAATCATGCATATATTTCATATGATAATAAGATATGCGGAAGATACATAATATTATGGAAAACATGGTCATAAATCAAATGAAATCAACAAAGGGGAAATAATGTCCCATAACATATAGCGACATCTGAACAACCTTCTGTGAAATCTCTAATACATGACTGAAATAAATTACTGTCTGAAAACTGGGACAAAGCCCCCAATAGACCCAAAACTACTAAATGATAAATGAACTGATAGACATCATGCCTTCCGAAATATAGAAGGCTCACCACTTGATTCTGCTAATTTGTCGAAAGAGATCTACTGGTTATCTGGACCCCTAAACTATGCCTCCAAACCTAAGAGGGAAGGGGGTCAATACAAAAGTACTAGTACGCAAAGAAACCAAAAACAAAATATAATATTTTTTTTTCAAATATAGGTGAGAGCCATTATAAAGTAGTTCCATATCAAATCATTTAAAAACACATGGCCATAATGTAATAGTTTTCAACAACAATGTAATGAAGCTGAGCTAGGTGGAATACCCTACATATAATATTTACACCAACTGTCAAATCTCGGTTGCCGCCGAGATTAGAGTATAAGTGAGGGAAGACACACAAGATCACACAGCAGGGTGTCTCGACCCAATAAAGTATAGTAGTGCCCAAGATCACTTAGACTGGGCTCCTAACCATAGTCCCAATTTGGGAATGATACAAAGTCAAGTACATAAGATCACTTAGCCTGGTACCAAATCCCCATGTCGACAAACACAGTTTCCAGCGATGAGCCCTTATACTCAAATGCCTTTTTTGGGCATCCACTTATCTCAGTAAAATCAATGCATCAAACTCCATTTAATTCAATCGCGTATCTTATTCTGTAAGGTATCATTATACCCGACTTGCAAGCCATCAATATCACATCATTCTTTCATGCAACCATTATATTCATCACATTTCAACATAACAACCCTCTCATTACAAGTCAAAACCATGACCATTTTCAAAATATTTCATGTCACATTTGTCAAGATGATTTCAAATATTTCACATCATATGAGAATTTAAAACGAGATCATATAAAAAGAGGGATTTCATATAATTCATGCTCTCAAGTTAACATCTTTTTGGAATACATGCATATACATATATCATATATCAAGCCACTTCGGGAATAGGCCTAAAGACCAAATCAATATCATGAAACATTTAAAACGGGATTATATTCATAATTTCAAAACCCTTATTTTTAAAACATGAATTTTAAGCCCATGAGATTTTTGAGATAACCCAACGTACCTCTATATGCGAAGATGATAGGTTTTTCTTGAAGCCTACGTTCTGGGGATTCCAAATATGCAATTAGTTTCAAAAACCCACGGTTGAATCTTGAGTTGCTTGGGTTTTTATTTTGAAACCCTAAGGAGAGTTCTTAAGCAATTTTGATGAATAAAAGTGTATTTTGGGGTATTTTGGGAACTGAATTTCCTGTTCATGGCTAAATCAGGGTGGGAAAAGGACCATTTTGCCCTAAAAATAGAGTGTTTAAGTCACTTGAGTAATAATATATGCGGCACAAACCTTATCGCATAATATAGGTTGTGGGGTGCACTCTTTATCGCACACATTAGGTTGTGCATCACACACCTTATGGCATGAGTTAGGGTGTGCGTCGCACACCTTATGGCATAAGTTAGGGTGTGCATCGCACACCTTATGCTGCATGACACACTCCACTTTGCAAAGCCATAACTTCTTCCTGGGGGTCGAAATTTTTCAAAATTGGTATCGTTGGAAAGATAATTCGAATACCTTTCATTTGATATATAGTAGGCACTCTAATTCAATATATACAAAGAGTAATGGTCGATTGAAGTTGACCTAAGTTTCAACAATCACTAAAATTCGAACGATAGGAAAACTTTCAACTTGTCCTTGAGCTTGGGGACCTCTATGATCTCAATTCATGCTCAAATAGGTTTCCACACTACATAATTAATTAACACACTAAACTTGAATTGGATTTATGGCTTTTGGAACCTTTACGTGAATAAAATGATGATTTTTGTTCTCGTTCGAAATGCGGGGTGTTACAAAATTTTGTTAGAAAATGGAAAATACAACCATATGGAGTACATTTTAGCTGCACCGTACTCCAAATACACTAAACTGAACTTTAAAAGTACTAATGCATTTCTTGCCTATTGGTGTGCAACATTCAAAAGTTTTATTGTCTTTGGTCGAAAGATAGCCACAACGACGGTTTCAAGAATGAAGATTAAACTGAAAAGAAGCCATGCTCGCTCTGGAGTTCCTGCTACATGATGCAACATTACTCTACAACTTTGAAGCCACTTTCCTAATCCTTGGAGTCTAAGTTCTTTCAAGAATGAAATATGATTTGGTCACACATCCTCAACATCATTTGAATCAGTGATAGGAGGGTTACTATCGCGATATTCTCGATCAGCGTCCAAACTACTTTCTGCAACAAGGCTAAAATCATTGGGTCCAATCCATTCTCCTTCAGTATCACTGAAAAATTAGGATCAAGCCCTTTATCTTGCAATAAATTAGCTAATTCACGATCAGTGTGTCTTTCTTTCCGCTTTAACATAGATGTAATCCTGGGATCACTCAACTTTCTTGAAATGCAAGTGCCAAATTCAAATCCAGTATGTGTTGGTTTGCAGAAGTGGATGTACTAGAATCACCGCCTTGGCTTTCAAGGCCACTTCTAGAACAAAAAACCATTGAACTATTATGCTCTAAATTTCTGTCAACATATAATGATCCTACTTCAGGCTCATGAACAACTGAACGACAGGAACTACTATGTAGGTCTAGACTTGGTCTTCCACTGTCCATGCTATTATCACTATTAATCCCCTCAATGTTATTCCAGGTACTTCCATCACCAGTGCAAGGCACAGTTGCATTACCAAGATGACCAGCGTCAGCACTACTACTGCGTTTGACACTTGAGCCACACCCCTCAGAAGAGCTTGCATAGCTATTTTGGTCTTTTTTGCGGAAACCTTGTCTAAGGCATCTGTTCTCTGCAAGGCATCTCGTCTAGCTGCTAATGGGTATGTAACTGATAAATGTCATGAAAAAATAGCACCCAACAGCACAGATGCTACAACTGCATAACTGATACAATGTCTAAAGTACCAGAAACAAAATTGTTGCAGTAAAAGATTAGAAGATTTTTTTTTTATAACAAAAGATTAGAAGTTTCAATTCAACAAATAATATTAAAAGGGAAGCATATGCCATAAGTATAAGAAGACTTGATTATGGAAGAAAATGAATTAGCATGGGTTAACAACAAACCAGTAATGAACTCCAAAACAGATCAGGAACACCTGAGATGTACCGACAACAAAACGTATGATGACTCGACTTTTCAGAAGCTTAAAACCATACAAGTAAGCTCCTAAGTTCCAATCTGATTGAATGAAAAGCTAGTGAATTCATTACTTACCATAAAGAAATACGAAATTATTTCACAATACGAGTCAGAAAAGGAGACAGATATATCTAGGAAATGAACTACCAAGGATTATCACGGTAGCTAATGTTGTAGCCCCAAGCCAGTTTGATTCCTTTGCTTTCAGACCATACAGGATAGAATACACAAGAAGTACAACAAGTGAACCAACAATAGAATTCCAAGATGCAGAGCCATGCAGATCCCAAGTTCAAAGTGAAGAAGAGTAAATTATAGACTTCAGAGAAAATGTTGAAAAGATAGTGTAGAAAATATGATGAGCAGTATAAATGAGAACCCACTGAACACATAATATAACAAGGTGACTTTCTAATCTAAAGCAGCATTTAAATTAATTTGCTTAGCAGTGGGATTTTAAGATCTACTGTTTTTACTGGACTACTTGAGAGTGTGTTTTGTTCTCTCAGAGTTAGTATTCCTTTTATTCAAATAGATTTGAGTTACACCCATTGTTTAGCATTCTTTGGCTCTTAATTTTAAATGTCTGTTAGTTGAGAACATTTTGGCCTATCTCCATATCTTCCATATCTTATAACAAAAATTATGTTCCATCCAAAAAAAAAGTTATCATATTAGTCATCCCTGTCCTTTATATAGATCTCTGCCCATCTTTGTTCAAATCCCTAGCCAACAAGAATGATGTCCCCCTTCAAAAAGTATTACATCTTACTCTATATTTCTATTGCCTATAAACAGTCTAGCACATCAATGATGTTTTCTGATAGAGCTAATCATCGTGTTTACACCAAAAATAAAGAAGTGCTAAACTATTCATGTCGATCTTCTGGACATCCTCAAAACAACCCTTGTTTCTTTCTGTCCAAACTATCGACCATATGCATGTTGAACAATTTTCCATCTCTCCTCCTTTATTACATTTAAAACCCCATTCCAGCTGCTTAGTACTTTTTTAATGCTCCCAGGTTCTACCCACCTGGTCCCCTTCAGTTTGAAAACATTCTCTATAACTGCTCTGTTCGTTTCCAATGTAAGAAAAGATGGTTGATTGTATAAAGAAAGGATCTTGGGCCTAAATCAACCCTAAAAGATAGAACATGAGGGGAGGATTGCTCAAGTCCATATAAGAAGACCGACAGTTCACTCCCCAATAATATGGGACTTTCACCCACTCTAACACCACCTTCACGCCCAGGCCTAACAAGAGCATGGTTCAGGAGCTCAAACATGGATGGACCTACTATTTCAGAAGGAATATCAACTGCTGTTTGTATGCAAGAGAGAATAGATGAGCTGTTGTTACTGAATGCATTAGGTCTATCAGCATGTACAGGTTCTTGCATTATGCCATTAGGTTTTGCAGCAGTTCCAACATTTTTAGCAGCACCACAAGTTGAATTTTGATGCACTACAGTAAGGAAAGAAAACTTAAACATTAACTTGAGACAACAACATAAGCTTCTCAAATGCAGGTTCTAGCAAGAACAAAGATAACAAGAAAGTAGAAGGCAATGAAGATAAGGATAAGTCTAGACGAACTTAGGGACAGGCTCCAAACTGAACACAGTGCTTGTCATTCTTGTTGCAGATAAGATCAAACAACTTATTATTTTGACGTTAAGAGTTTCTTGTAGAGGGTGCTGAATCTATTTTGCAACTTTGGAGGCCTTGTAAAGCACAGAGAGGCTCATTTTTGTAAAGAAAATACTACCCACATAGTATATATGCTATCATTTTCAAAAATATATGGTGCTTGCTGGTTTTACCAATATCATGTATGCTTGTACCTTCTAATGCAACCTCCTGGCAAATAAAAACTAACCTCCAATAGGTATCTTTCAGCATATAAGGTTCTAAGACTGTCTTACTAGGAATTAGGTAAGTGCAAGTTCTTGAAGGGAAATTGTTTGCATCATTGAAGATCAGAAAGCCAGGTATACAGAAGATTAGACATGTTAAAGAAAAAATGACAGGTTTAATAGCAGGAAAGACATCAAAAACTCTCATTGACATATAAATTATGGATCCCAAATAACTTCAGAAGTTACACACAAAAGAAAAATGGTACAGAAACTAATTCCACCTTCATAATAACTATGTCTGCTTGATGTAAGCATAAACATTATCAGGAAAGATATCAAAGACTCTCATTGACATATAAATAATGGATCCCAAATAACTTCAGAAGTTACGTGCAAAAGGAAAATGGTACAGAAACCAATTCCACCTTCATAATAACTGTGTCTGCTTGATGTAAGCATAAACATAAAGAACATACGGACATACCAAAAAATTATCAAAATGTTCTACAATGTAGTGCATATTTTTTTTATTTTTTGAAATTGAACGCAGTGCATAGTTTAAAAATGTGCAAATAATATTTAATGTGGCAGGTGAAGCATCAGGTACTGGAAGGAAAATTTAAAACATGGTGGAGGCAAATGAAAGATGGTATCTGAAAGAATGATCAGAGGGCAGGGTGGAACTCCCTCATAGCAAGTCAAATAAAGTTTAAAACTATATAAAGAAGATGAAACTAGAGGCTTCTGTATGTGTCTCACATACTTGGCATAAACCATGTGTGAATGAGCACAACAAAATCAAATATACTAAGACAAAGTAGGAATTTGATTGTAGATCAAATGGAAGAGTCTGCCAACCGACCAGATTTAAGAGCAGCTCTAGTCCTTGCACCATTTTGAGGTAAAGTTATCTGGTTAAAAATTTGGAAGTTACTTAATATATGCACAAATTGAACATTAACTACCAGTTAGACAAGTGCTTTTTATAGATACCCAGTGACAACCTTAGTGAAAGAATACATCAATGAGAAGTTAGCTCAGTAAGCTTAATGACCTTTCCCCTACAAAGAATGAAAGTGTGGATGACCCGACATCAAATATACAATTGTTATTATACACACAATCTTCATACAACAGCAACAACATACCCGATGTATATTCGGGCAGAATATATCCAAACCATACCTCTACCTCAGAGACGAGAAGAAAATGGTAGCACCAATCCTCACTAAATACTTCATAAGACAAAAAACAGCCAGTAGTTACAAAACCAAATGAAGCAAAAGAAGTTCATTTTTGATCACCAGCAAGTAAAAGAAATGTTTACAATTGGAGATTCAAAAAGATTGCAAAAGAAAGAAGCAAACTTTCTATTTAATAAGTATCAAAGGGGGAAAGAATAAGAGTAAAACCAGTAAGTATATGAGAAGTATCAACACTATAGTCAATGAACAAAATATGAATTGTAGTTTGGCCATTTAGCATCTATCACTCCAACAGAAAATCAGGACTTGCAAGAAGGTCGAAAGGTTTGCCTACCAAGTCATTCAAGATTGTGATTTGACCCTCTTTCATAAGAAAGTCTTTATTGAGGGTATCTATGTTCCTTTTCAATATGTTGATCTCATAATTCAATAGCATGTTTATCTCACTATAGCTCTTAACTTTCTCCCACATGAAATCCCTCTCCTGAAACACTTTTGGTAGTATCGCCTTCACAACGCCAAGTTCCTTTATGCATTCTTGCAAATCATTAGTGAGCTGGTAGATATTTTTGTCCTTTTTTAGCACCTTCCAGAATCAATCATAAACCATGAAAAACAAGAAATACACAAAGATCACCAATAATATTTCATCAAAAATTCAAAACAAACTCATAGCCTAGAAGTTCAACCAAATCATGAATCCTTTTTCACTATTAAAATTCATAGTAGATAAATCATGAGCTTGTCTAAGAATTAAGTCAGATGAACGAGCAAACTTACCGAAACCACTTCAGGTAACTTTACCACATCAGAGCACAATTAGATCAATGGGTTTGAGGATATCACAAAGTTTATCAAATTCTTGGTTGGTTCAAGTGATTACACATTAAGGCGATCAGACATTTCACAGAAGACTACCATATGCCAACAACTCATGTATAAAAGTTCATAAAGAAAACCGTGAACGTCAGATGGAAAAAAGATGAACCTAAAGTCAAACAGAAGTAGAAAGCTAATACAAAGAGAGTAACATGCGAACAGGCTATCATATATGAAGATGAGGTATCCAAAGTTGAAAAATAAAAACTATTCAGTTGCAATGAGATCTTAACATTGCCTGCTTACCTGAATCTCGAGATATTTCAACTTGGGTGTGGCATAAGAAAGAGCGTCCAGCGCATTTTCCACTTCATATTTGACAAATGTCGTTACCTCTAATTGTTGCGGCTATATCAGCTTGAAATTGCTTTATGTCCATCTCCTAGGAATAGAGCTTCTCCCTAAGCACAGTTGTCAGCAAAG
>NC_061121.1:235728688-235739723 GCF_002878395.1 Capsicum annuum | reverse complement strand
AAGACTACACAATCAACTAATTAATTTTACTTAATTAGATTAAATTTTATGATCATAATATATAGACTAAAGTTCCTTAAATTTAATGTTGTAAATTTCAAAATATATTTATGGCAAAAATAGTAGTCAATGTTCGTTGTTTTTTTTTATCAATATATGTATATCAATTATGGAATATTGGATATATTCTTTCTTAAAATAATTTTCCATATTAACTAATTTTTACCGCAATTTAATCTAATTAGTTTGATAACAATACAATTATTATTAATATTATATATTTGTTAACCATAAATTTTTCCTAATTTTATAGCTTGATTATATTTAATTAATCTACAATTACATAAAGGACTCAAATATAGAAACAAATGATATTAATTACCTTTATAATTTACAGAATTTAATCCCATGAATTTGTCATATTCTTATAGTTTGATTATATCAAATTGATATTAATTACCTTTATAATTTTGTGAAGAATTTTTAAAAGGTAACAATTATTTTTTTCCTAATTGCTGATTTATTTCTCAAAAATTTCTTATAAATTTATAATTTGATTATAGTTAATTGATTATTTAATTATCTTTATAATTTTCTAAAAACACAAATAAGGTATCCATTATTTTTTTCTCAGTTACAGATTTTCTTAAATTCAATCTTTTATTGTTTTACTAAAATAGTTCAAATTTATTTATTTTGAGGCACGGCATCTTTTTGTCTATAAATCTTTTTTAATACATAAGAAATGCTAAAGTCATATAATAATCTTCTTTATTTTTATAATCCAAACTTACCATTTAAAAATCATTTCATTTGAATTAATAAAATCATAGTAGATTGCACAAAATCAATAAATTAATTATGTGTATTTTTATTAAATAAATGATGTACAAAATTGTTGTAATAAACAATACAATCAACTAATTAATGTCAATTAATTAGAATACATTTTATGATCATAATATATAGACTCAAGTTCTTTTAATTTAATGTTGTAAATTTTAAAATATATTTATGGCTAAAGTAGAATCAGTGTTCGTTGTTTTTGTAAACAATATGTGTATATGAGTAACGACACTTTGCATATATTTTTTATTAAAATAATTCTTAATATTAACTAATTTCTAACTCAATTTAATCTAATTAATTTGATAAAAATAAAATTATTATTAATATTATATATTTATTTACCATAAATTTGTCCTAATTTTATAGCTTGATTGTAGTTAATTAATCTACAATTACATAAAGGGATCAAATATGAAAACAATTGATATTAATTACCTTTATAATTTCAGCAATTCAATCCAATGAATTTCTCATGTTTTTTATAGATTGATTATATTAAATTGATATCAATTACCTTTTTAATTTTGGGAAGAATTTTAAAAAGTAACGATTATTTTTTCCTAATTACTGATTTATTTTTCAAAAAATTCTTATAAATTCATAATTTGATTATAGTCAATTGATTATTTAATTATCTTTATAATTTGCTAAAATCTCAAATAAGGTAACAATTATTTTTTTCTAAATTACGAATTTTATTATATTCAATCCTTTATTGTTTTACTAAAATAGTTCAAATTTAATTGTTTTGAGGGATGACAACTTTTTGTCTCTAAATCTTTTTTAATACATAAGAAATGCTAAAGGCATACAATAATCTCCTTTCTTTTTATAATCCAAACTTACCATTTACAAATTATTTCATTTGAATTAATAAGATCATAGTAGCTTGCACAAAATCAATTAAGTAATTATATGTATTTTTATATAAAAAATGATGTACGACATAATTGTAATAAAATTACACAATCAACTAACTAATTTCAATTAATTAGAATCAATTTTATAATCATAATATATAGACTCAAGTTCCTTAAATTTAATATTGTAAATTTTAAAATATATTTATGGCTAAAGTAGTAGTCGGTGTTCGTTGTTTTTTTACCAATATATGTATATCAATTACGAAAATTTGAATATATTTTTTATTAAAATAATTGTCAATATTAACTAATTTCTATATCAATTTGATATAATTAATTTTATAACAATAAAATTATTATTAATATTATATATTTATTTACCATAAATCTATCCTAATTTTATAGCTTGATTATATTAAATTAATCTACAATTTCATAAAGGACTCAAATTTGGAAACAATTGATATTAATTACTTTTATAATTTCAAAAATTTAATCCCATGAATTTCACATATTCTTATAGTTTGGTTATATCAAATCTATATTACTTACCTTTATAATTTTGGGAAGAATTTTAAAAAGGTAACGATTATTTCTTTTCCAAATTACTGATTTATTTCTTAAAAATTTCTTATCAATTTACAATTTGATTATATTATTATCTTTAAAATTTGCTAAAAACACAAATAAGGTGACAATTATTTCTTTTCTTAATTATGGATTTTCTTATATTCAATCTTTTATTGTTTCACAAAAATAGTTCAAATTTAATTGTTTTGAGGGATGACATTTTTTTGTCTATAAATCTTTTTTAATACATAAGAAATGCTAAAGTCATACAATAATCACCTTTATTTTTATAATCCAAACTTATCATTTAAAAATCATTTCATTTGAATTAATAAAATCAATGTATATTGCACAAAATCAATCAATTAATTATATATATTTTTATTAAATAAATGATCCATGAAATTATTGTAATAAAACTATACAATCAACTAATTAATTTCAATTAATTAGAATCAATTTTATGATCATAATATATAGACTCAAGTTCCTTAAATTTAATGTTGTATATAAATTTTAAAATACATTTATAGCTAAAGTAGTAGTCAACGTTCGTTGTTTTTTTCACCAATATATGCATATCAATTACGAATCTTTTCATATATTTTTTTATTAAAGTAATTGTTAATATTAACTAATTTCTAGTTCAATTTAATATAATTAATTTGATAGCAAAAAATTATTATTAATATTATATATTTATTTACCATAAAACTGTCCTAATTTTGTAGCTTGATTATATTTAATTAATCTACAATTGTATAAAGGCTCAAATACGAAAATAATTGATATTAATTACCTTAATAATTTCGAAAATTCAATCCCATGAATTTCTCATGTTTTTATAGATTGATTACATTAAATTGATATAAATTACCTTTTTAATTTTGTAAAGAATTTTAAAAAGGTAACAATTATTTATTTTCCTAATTACTAATTTATTTTTCAAATATTTCTTATAAATTTATAATTTACTTATAGTCAATTGATTATTATTATCTTTATAGTTTGCTAAAAACTCAAATAAGGTAACAATTATTGTTATCCTAATTACGGATTTTCTTATATTCATTCATTTATTTGTTTACAAAAATAGGTCAAACTTAATTATTTTGAGGGATGACACCTTATTTAGTATTTTTTATTCAGAATGATTACAATATTTTCTATATAAATTTATCAATTACTATTTATTAATTGGTTATTCTCTTAAATAATTTTTTCTTGTAATATTTCTTTTAGTCAATTGTAATGAAATCATTCATATTTATTTTCTTGTAATACTATTATTAAAAACATATGAAATGTAATTTATTAAATATGAAATATGAAATAATATTAAATACTTAAATAATCAACAAAATAGCTTTTTGTTATGAAATAATGGTTTTTTGTTGTAAAAATTCAAATAGTTAGTTCTCAATATGACACTTGTCTTAGTTTTAGGCTAGACTATCCTCCTTTATTATATAGATATATAATTTCAACAAAATTAATTAGAGTATTTTCTTATAAAAATAATATAAAATATTATATTATTTTATAAAAATAATATAAAATATGGTATATTAATAATATTTGCATTAATTATGCTTCTATTTTCTTATGCAATAGTTGATTCTACGTATTAAAAATAACATTGAATCAATGGTGAAAGTGGAAGGACTTCTTTCTTTATCGGGGTTTTTCTTTTTGGGAAAGCTGACAATTTCTTGACTACCAACCACCCAACACAAAGCTGACACTTCTTGGTAGATTGGCTATTTTTTCATACGGTGCTAATTTATATATATTTTCTTTGATATTTGTTATATTGTTAGTTTTATTTTGAGTATCGTATTAGTTTATATGCATTTATCTTTTATGTTTGGTATATTATTATGATCCTAAGCTGGGAGTCTATCGGAAACATCCTCTCTACTTCACCTGAGTAGTGATATGATCTGCATACACTAACCTCCCAGACTTTACTATGTGGGAATACACTGGGTGTTGTTGTTGTTGTTGCTGTTGTCTTTTATACAGTATTTGATTCAATGTATTAAAAATAACACGAATTACATAATTTTTTTTTACATAATACGCCCACTTTAAGCATGTTAATTTATGTATTAGATCCATTGCATTACTAATGTCATAAATTTTGAGATATTAGTAATACACACCTCAATACAAAATAGAGTATATAACTAATTTTTGCATTAGTTATAAATAAGATAAAAAGATATATATCAAACAAGGGACTACTAATACACAATAAATTAATGGATGCATTAATTTTTATGCAATACATTCCATGCTTTATCACAGATTTGATTATTATTCCTTGTATTGAGCTACTTCTCCGGAGGTAGTGATATGGACCGCGTACATCTTATTCTCTCCAGACCCTACTATGTGGAAATACACTGAATTTATTGTTCTTGTTGTTATTAATTTTTTAATACACTCTATCAAAAGACTCCATGCTTCTAATTTAATTATACCTTTAGCTCCTCTTTAATTATGATAAT
The DNA here is from genome assembly GCF_002878395.1 of Capsicum annuum. NCBI lineage: Eukaryota > Viridiplantae > Streptophyta > Magnoliopsida > Solanales > Solanaceae > Capsicum > Capsicum annuum. The sequence continues at coordinate 235,734,928 of NC_061121.1, read as the reverse complement.
TGCTCTCTGACTCCACCTTGCTTTTTTAAAATATAAATAAATAGCAATGAATTTAATTTTGCTCATTACTCTACTAATTGTAGTAATGTTAGGTGAATTCATCAACTTAAAATTAGAGTACATTCACTCATGTTACATGTTATAGCTATTGATCAAAAAAGGAATTATACTTTTGACATAATACATAAATGTGTTTTCAACTTGACATCATCAGCAAATATTTATCTGTTTTAAGTTTGAGTGTTGCACAAATAAATACTTAGACTATCATATAAATTTCAAATAAATTTATATATGCGAGTCTTGTATCGCAATTTGTCATGCAAAATGTGTGCATCTCATACAATTTGTTAAGTAATTAAAGCGTTTGTGTCTAGGGGAATGCATCGGTCGGTTCGGTTGGATTTTACATATTATCGTTAGATTTATTGATTTTTGGTTTTTAAATATGCTAAACTAATAACCAAACCAATAAATTATTTTTTTTGTTTTTTTGTCCTTAACAATTTGGTTTTCGATTTAACCGATAAGAAAATACTCATAAAACAGAAATAGTAGTAACTAACATGTAAAAAATGAATCTTAGTTGCAACAAAAATCCTAAATGAAGTGTTTAAATTTACAAAAATATCAAGTTTGAACTAAATGTTGTTAGGAGAAATTAAGAGTTTATATAATTGAAATAATAGGTTTGTTAATTTATAGAAATAAAAGATAAATATATAATAAGTCATATATATTTTCTTATTGGGTTATCGATTTACCCAATAGCTCAATAATAAAAAATCAAACCGAACCAATAACCTAATAATTTTTTATAACACCCTATACTTTCAGACTTGAGCGTAAATTGTCATTTCTACTTGTACACATTCCAAAAACCATAAATCTATTGTGAATATAGTGTTTTAATCAACTATGTGGTGTATAAATCTATTTGAGCATGAATTGAGATCATAGAGGTCCCCTAACTCAAGGACGAGTTGAAAGTTTTTCCATCGATTGAGTTTTAGTAAGCGTCAAATTTAGGTCAACTTCAATAGGTCATTACTCTATGTATATATTGAATTAGAGTGCCTACTATATATCAAATGAAAGGCCTTCGAATTATCTTCCAACAATACCAATTTTGTAAAAATCCAACATCCGAGGAAGAAGTTATGGCTTTGTAAAGTGGAGTGTGTCGTGCAGCATAAGGTGTGCGACGCACACCCTAACTTATGCCATAAGGTGTGCGACGCACAACCTAATATATGCGATAAAGAGTGCGCCGCACAACCTATATTATGCGATAAGGTGTGCGCAGCATACATTACTACTCAAGTGACTTAAACACTCCGTTTTTAGGGCAAAATGGTCCTTTTCCCACCCTTATTTAGCCATAAACATGAAATTCAGTCCCTAAATACCCCACAATACACCTTCATTAATCAAAATTGCTTATGAACTCTCCTTAGGGTTTCAAAATAAAAACCCAAGTAACTCAAGATTCAACCGTGGAGTTTTGAAACTAATTGCATATTTGGAATCCCCAGAACGTAGGCTTTAAGAAACACCTATCATCTTCGCATATAGAGGTACGTGGGGTTATCCTAAAATCTCATGGGCATTTAAATTCATGTCTTACAATAGGGATTTTGAAACTACGATTATAATCATGTTTTGAACGTTTCTATAATACTGATTTGGTCTTTAGGCCTTTTCTCGAAGTGATTTGAAATATTATATATATATATATGCATGTGTTTCGAAAAGGTGTTAATTTGAGAGCATGAATTATATAGAATCTCTCTCTTGATAATGTAAATTGTTTGAAAACATCTTGAAAAGCATGACATGAAATAGTTTGAGAATTGATATGATTTTGACTAGAAAATGCGAGGGCTATTTGTGTTGAAACATATTGAATACAATGGTTGAATGAGAAGAATGATGTGATATTGATGGCTTGCAAGTTGGGTATGACGATACCCTATAGAATATGATATGTGATTGAATCAGATAAAATTTAAATGCATTGATTTTACATGAGATAGGTGGATTGCCTAAGAAGGCGTTTGAGTGTAAGGGCTCATCTCTGGAAACGGTATTTGCCAACATGGGAATTTGGTACCCTGCTTTGTGATCTTGCGTACCTGACTTTATGTCATTTCTAAGTTGGGACTATGGTTAGGAGCCCTACTTTATGATCTTGCAGACTACCATTGGGTCGAGACACCCTGCTGTGTGATCTTGTGTGTCTTCCCTTCACTTCTACTCTAATCTCAATGGAAATCGAGGTTTGACAGTTGGTGTAAATGTGATATGTAGGGTATTCCACCTAGCTCAGTTGCATTACATTGTTGTTAAAAACAATTACATTACGCCCATGTGTTTTTAAATGATTTGATATGAAACTGCTTTATAATGGCTCTCAACTATATTTTGTAAAAATATTATGTTTTGTTTTGATATCTCTGCGTACCAGTACTTTTGTATTAATCCCCTTCCCTCCCAGGTTCGGAGGCACAATATAGGGGTCCAAAAAATTAGTAGATTCCTCAGATAGATTTGCAAAGTCACTTGGTGAGCCTTCTATATTTCAGAAGGCCTGATATCTGGCAGTTTCATTTATCATTTATTAGTTTTGGATCTACTGGGGGGCTTATCCCAATTTTCATATAGTTATTTATTTCAGTCATGTAGTAGAGATTTCGCAAACGTTATAGAGATGTTGTGTTGAGATTGTGGGACATTAATCCCTGTTATTGATTTCATATGATTCTTGACAGTGTTTCCGTAATATTATTTATCTTCCGTATTTCTTTTATCATATGAGTTATGTGCATGATTATCAGAAAAATAGGGGTGTTTCGGGCCTTTATAGGTCGGAACGCTCATCACGGCTAGGGCCCTAGTTCGAGTCGTGACAAACTTGGTATCAGAGTGTGGTTCATGGTCCCAGGGTGTCTGCAAAACCACATCGGGTAGAATCTTGTTTATGGGTGCGTAGCGTGCCACAATTATAAGCAGGAGGCTACTAGGCAGTTAGGAATGTCTCTCTTTCTTCATGTTCCAGTTCGTGCAATAAATTCAAAATATTTCTCTTTCATACTGTCATTCGTGCTATGGTGTCGCCCATATGAAGTTAAAATCATCCCAAATTCTTTCCTTACGCTAATGTTCTCAGACATGTCCCATTATTGGGGTGATTCAAGTGCAAAAAGTTTAGAATCTACATGATATAGTCTTTTCCGATTGTGTCATATAAGAAAAAAAATTGTGCAAAGACTCGAGAGGAGTCTATTGGTGCTTCAATATGTGTTGATTCTGATGTAATTGATCCTGATGGAATCGTTCTTTCTAGCTTAAGGTATTAAGTGCATCTAGTCCCTCCCAAAAATCTTTATACAGATGTGGACGGTGTATAGCAAAATGTTGGAACTGTATTTCCCCCCGAATAGTAGCATAAGTTAAAGTGTTGTTGTCATGAGTATTGTTGTCATGACCTATCGGTAATGAAATTAGACCAAGAAGTTAGTGATGTGAAGTCACAAAGTTAGAAGTCAGAGTGAGGGTGATTTTTGGTGTAAATGAATATTTCAGTTGAATAACCAATATTTGAGGATGATTTACCCCTTTATAGTGATAAACTAATGTGGTAGCTAGTAGCACGTGTGGATGGTACGGTAGTCCACGGGGGAAGTATTTTACTCAGATTTTTATTTATACAGAGTAAGATGTGTATTCTTAGACCATTAAATATTATGTGTCAATTTCCTATCTCTTGTAATATGTAATCTTGTTATCATGGTGTTTTTGAAAAAAAATAAATTTAAAGTCTAGTGAAGCCGTGTGGGGCTCTTTCGATTCACTAGCATAGTTGTCTTGTCATCCATCTCATTTTCTTGTTCAAAATACAAAACCAAAGTGTAGTGAAGCCATATGAGGCCTATTTCGATTCACTAGCAACTTGTTGTCCAACTTGTTGTTCTTTTGTTGGTTTAATATATGTATGGCTGAATCTGTTTGCATGAGATGCAGTGGGTAAAGAGGCGATTCGTCCTTGTGAGTTATTTTAGTATAAGGTAGAAAAAGAGTTGTTAGTCTGGGTGATTTTTTGGTTGCTTTAATGTGAAAAATGGCTATATTAGCGAGTAAGTTATGATTATAGACTCATGGTTGTTTGAGGAATTTGAAGGAAGTCTAAATATATGCTTGAGTAAGTAAGTATGAGGTGAGAAATCCGCATAAGTAGGTATGATAATATTGGGTTATAATATCAGATTAAGGTTGATCATGTCTATTATGTAACCTTACCCCTTGACTCTTTTCGTTGGTAGTTGTAAGCTAGTACTACTTATGAGAAGGTATGTAGCAAATTATGAGGTATTTGGATAGTACTACATGACTGGCAGAGATTTTTCGAAGTTTTGCAGGAGTTCTCGAAACTATTTTCTAAAAAATTAAGAGTACTTTGAAAAAAATCCGTATAAATCTTTTACTTAGTGATTGCCTAGACATCAATTAGGATGGGGAGTCAGGGGTGGAAGTCCCAACAAGATGAAATACCTAAAAGATGGAGAGGGAAAATCAAGGATCGTAGGAGGTCAACACAGAGTAGTTTCTTTCAAACTAATCATTTTTTGTGGATGCAGGGATCGATACACAAAATGAGCGTTTCTTTCGAAAAAACCCCAAGCAAGTCGGGAGCCATGACAGAGCATATAAGGCTTAATAATGGTACTTTTGGTAGCCCCAAAACTGGCTCAACACCTATTTATTGACGACCTTTCGAATTGTCCATCTCATTTCTTGAGATCATGGAGGACAAACAAAAGTGTCTTGTCTTCTTTAAAAATATTGTATTTAGAATTTTTCTAAAAAAAATAGTCGCTAGCAAAAACGACTTTGTGTCTACTAACCTTCTACCTTGAGTACAGGTACATGCGAAAAGTAAGACCCTGACAAATGATTTCAGGAGAAAATGTTTTTAATCTACCGAAAGAACCATTGCATGTCATTGCCAAGAGGGCATTGCATATCATCGTCATTCAATATCTATTGATACGCTAGACACAACGTTGGCATCGAAGATATCATCAACATTTAGTATATCTGTTAATATGCAAGACACAACGCTGGCGTCGAGGATATCATCATCATTCAATATCTTTTGACGCGCTAGACACAACGCTGGCATCAAGGATATCATCAGCATTCAATATATCTATTGACACGTAAGACACAATACTGTCATCGAGGATATCATCATCACTCAATATCTATTGATACGCTAGACACAACGCTGGCATTGAGGATATCATCATTATTATATATCTTTTGACATGCAAGACACAACGCTGGCGTCGAGGATATCATCATCATGCAATATCTGTTGACATGCAACACACAACGCTGGCGTCGAGGATATCATCATCATGCAATATCTGTTGATGCGCAAGACACAACGCTGGCGTCGAGGATATCATCAGCATGCAATATATCTATTGACATGTAAGAGACAATGCTGGCATCGAGGATATCATTAGGATTCAATATATCTATTGACACGCAAGACACAACACTGGCGTTGAGGATATCATCATCATTTTATATCTGTTGACATGAAAGACATAAATACTGGCATCAAGGATATCTTATCATTTTATGAATTAGCATCTGAATGCATCGAGAGCACACGATTTGAAGGGACGCCTTTAAGTCGCTATCTAAGGATGAATGATATATAAGATTTCCTAGAAATTGACAATTTGAGGGCCATCTATAAGTCATATTATTTGAAATAGGATAGTGTGCAAGATCACCTATGATTTGATAGCCTGTAGGTCATCCGTAAGCCACAACAACATCTTAACCAGATAGTGTGCAAGATTTCCCAAAAATCAATAGTTCCAAGGTTATCCATAAGTCGCAACTAAATCCTTACCGACGAATATGGAATATTATGAAATTGATACGTCCAAGGGTTCTCTATAAGCCGTTTCATATCCAAGATCGATTATGTGTAGGATTACCCAAAGACTAATAATTTGAGGGATTATCTATAAGTCATATTGTATCCAAGGTCGGATGATGTGCAGGAACACCTGAAAGATAGCGATTGGAGGGATATCTGTAAGCCATCTCTTATTCAAAGTCGGATAATATGCAGGATTACCTAAAAGCTAGAAATCAAAAATATATCTATAAGTCACCTCGTATCCAACATCAAATAATGCGTAAGATTATCCAAAGATT
>NC_061121.1:235714757-235725688 GCF_002878395.1 Capsicum annuum | reverse complement strand
AATCTTCTAGAAACACACTTAGGTGTCTCATCCAACATTCAAATCCCTAAATTCTCGGATAGAGGTTTACGAATTCGTACATAGGTGGAGAATTTTCATTGGCTTGTGAAGATTATTCCCTTTCCAACAATTTCTATTGGCCACTTTTTGGAATTCCGTTCAAGAAAATCAAAATAGAGGTACAGTTCATTAGGGTTCGGATCTTTTGAATTTCAAAAATGAACCCTCAATCCCCTTCTATAAGTAGCTCTCTTTAGAGAAAGAAAAAGGGTTTTTTTGGGGGATTTTGGAATTTTTTTCACTGTCCTCTCCCTTTCATTATGGGTTCTCCTCTTCTTTCTCTTTGGAGTTCGAAATTTTAGAGGCAAAGGGGTTTCAAAAGTTTTGGTTTGAAAATTTGGGGTTAGAGAAAATCTTCAAAAATTCAAAAATACAAAAAAAAAAAAAAAGGGTTAGAAAGGGGGGATCTCAAAGGGAAAAAATATTCTCTTTACGCCCAAGAAACATACATTCTTCGGAGGTGCGTCTGAACTATCAAAGCAGTTGTGAGTTTTTCAGTGGTCGGAATCCTATCGTCAACTCGTTATCCCATTTTGTTTACCCAAAAGAGTTAAATACACCTTTCTTTTTAATTTTGTTGTGCTTATCATTTTCTTCTTCGTGGATCCACTTCTGTTTGCTGGGAATGACTGCTGTAGAGGCCTGGAAGGCATAGGATATTTGTGTTTTATATGTTGTTCTACTAAAAAACTCATTGTTGCCCGTGTTTGATTGGCTGTCGTTCATGCTTTATCTCTCTCATTTTATTTTGTCTGAATGTTACTAGTTAGCTTTAATGCTTCGACTTTAGAAACTATTTTGCTGGTCTCATATTCGATGTTGCTTTGTAGTTCATAGAGTAGGTGAAAAAAATATTTACGTATTTTCAAAATTCAAAAAAATGTTCAAAGAATAGATATTAGGCAGCTCAAACGCAGGAAATTGTTATAAATAAGAACTTGAATGTTATTTTCTTCCGACTTGCCACTCTCGATGTACAATAGTCTCATTTGATTCTAAAGTTTATTTTAAAATATGAGAGTGGACCAAAGGGCTGAATTATGTTTTCTTCATGGCTAATTCAATTTACTTTAATTGACTCATGAGAACAAATTAAAGTTTGACGGGCTAATGTTTCTTTCCTTTCTTGCTTTTATTGTTCGCATATAAGTTGTAGCATCTTGTCTCATGATTAAATTACCTAAAATTGGGTTTATGTAGTGTTTGAATCTCATTTGGTTGTTAACCCAATGGTAACGAAGGCATTAAGATTTCAGCCTTGCTTTTCTTGAAGTTTCAGCTATCGTATTCCTTTCCTAAAGTGATTAAGTCTTTAATTTTGTATATTTGGCATTCTGGAATTTGAACATTTCTTGTGATCCATCATTTATGTAGTATGATCCAGGAGTTGTAACTCTTTTTTGTGACATGCTTAATTGGGTCCTTTTGTGGCATTAAAGTGATAAATTATTTTCTTTATTTCGCTAAAGACCATAAGAATTTCTTGTTGAGGCTTTATTTCCTCCTGTAGTTGAAATTTCTTTAATTGATTATGAACATTTTCTTCAAACATTATAGACTTTTGCTCCTGTGGAATTTTTACCTGTGTATGAGTGTATTTGAATGAAGCAGGAATGCTATCGCTTATTAATTGTTAAATTCTTGGACGTATGTTAATTTCTTCATTCCTTTCTTTGCATGCACCCCCTTGGAGTTCAAATGGCCCCCTTCTCTCTTTGCATTTCATAAATGGGCCAATGAGGCCTATCCTTCCGAGTTATACCCAAAAGAAAATGCAAGAATCCATCACATGGCGTATGGATACGAGGAATCGAAAGAAGAATGGGTTAAAGTTCCATCTTTGAAGCAGCAAAGGGGACTTGAAAATCTCGTTATTTCTTCTTTATTGATTTATTTATCCATTGTTTTCATTATTTATTTATTTACTTATTTATATTTTTGTTTATTTAGTGACTTATTTATTTATTCATTTGGGCCTCGAAGCAAAAGTTGTAAATTTAAAACAGGTGGAGCGAGACTCGAGCCGAAAAGGGCTCGAAAACATAAAATTAAGACAGGTGAAAGATTGGTCAAAAATCTAACTAGATTAGGATAGGGTCGACGTTTTGGGCTTAAAAGCCTAAATCACTACTTTTCCCCTTTCCCTTTTTTCTATTTGCTTACTTGTTTTACGTGTATTTTGCGAACCTAGTAAAATCCTTAGTCAAGTCGCTAAAAAACTGGTTTTGCATAAACACCAAAATATTCCTAAAATCGCTTTTCTTTTCAAAAAATAAATTTTTTCAAAGTTAATCAAAAGACGATTTTCAAACAATCCGGATAACCGCAAGTTAGCGGACATTTTAGGTGCCTAATATTTTCCTAAAATGTTAATAAGAACCGCTTCTCTAGAATCTCTAACTTAAAACGATTTTTCTATTTTCACTCGTTTGCAGTAACTCTCTAAAGGTTTCTTAATTCCTTTTCAAAATTAAGTGGCGACTCTCAAAAAGTCAAAATTTCTGCAAAACAATATCAACCACGATCACATCCACACATCTACTACCCCCACCCGAAAGTAGCAGAAGAATAAGGGTTTGTTGTAATTCAAGTACCTTATCCTCTTGACGCTTGTGCTCCTTCTCTTTTAGTTCATTAACAAATTTGTTAAATATTTCAAGCAGCAAGCCCGCATCACCCTGTAAAATAATAATAGCAAAGAAATTTACATTCAATGTTACGACATAATGAGAATCATGAGATTATGAATTAAAAAGTAAAAATCCAGAGCATTTCATTTTATAGACAAAGAGGCGAGACAAATTGAAACTAGAGATTTAGCAGCATACTTCTTCAGAACCGTGAAACAATCAAAAATGCCTGAAATTAAAAAACTAAAACAATAACAAATGTCAAAAATTTAAAAACTAACTACTAGAGCTATTAAACGCCCAATGTTGGAACAACTAATAATTGGCATCAACCAATTTCTAGAGGGATAAGTTCAACATTAAAAATCACTTAGAAAAATGGTAATTCATGCTAATACTATAAAGAAATAGCCTACCTAAATGTTGAGGAATATAAAACAACAGATCATTCAACACAGCTATTATTCTAAGGTACATTCTAGAACTATGTGAATTACTGAGTTTAGAATATTGAAGGAGTTGGTCCTTGAAAATAATATCAATTATCATTCTCCAATGGTCCTTGCAATCGTGTTACTGATTCTAGATCAATAAAAGCAAAAGAAGCTACTTGCCTATCTCCGAAGAGGGATTTGCAGTCCTCCCATTTCGATGATGCAGTAATTTCCTGCAACCAGAGCAAACAAATAGATTATGGTTTAAAGGAAATATATGGGATCCCATCCATTCCAATGTGAGAGATCGTAAACTGTTTACTATACCTTTGATGCATGAAGAAGTTCATAGAACTCATCTGCTAGACGTTTACGCTTTTTAGCTTCTTTTTCTTCTTTCTCCCTGGCCCTTTCCAGTAACTCCTCAAAGACAAACTATGCAGATGAAATATACACATTCAATACTCAATGACCCGGCAAGCCTAAACACGTAGAACATAAAGTTTAGAAAGGAAGTATGGAATAAGATTCAGTATAATCCATGTATGTCCTCTTATTCCTTCGTTTGGAAAGCAAGGGGGATATAATGTAAGAGTATTATTACCATATTTTGGAGTAACTCCTCACATTATAATCTTTGATAAAATGCTTTACAAAAGTTTTGAGCTATTGAAAGTAAAATAAAAGCCTTAAGAGACCCTACCTTCTAAGCATAATTCTTAGACAAGATACCCCTTGCAATTTCCTCTTCCCAAATACATAGATTATACGCCATGACCATAAATAACCTTCAAAATCCAAATGATATATGAAGAATATCCTCATTACAAAAATAGCAAATGATCGTTGATATCATCCAATTATGCTGTTTAACCAGTTTCTTAGAGTAAAACTCTTATCCACTAACCGTAAAAACAGAAAAATACAGGGCAAATTGCTTTGAATTAAGCAACTTAAGATATGTGCGGTAGGTGTAATATTAAACACCGCTGTCCAGGAAATAAAAACTAAGGAAAATGGTACCAAAACTGAAGAATTGGAAGCAAAAGCTAACACCAAAAATTTGATCAATGTGGTCCTCGTCTTTATTCTTGAAGGTTTCAGGCTTACTTGCTAACCGACACACTACTCTTCTATTAACTCCATTACAAGAAGATCCAAATTTAATGTGGGATAGGTTATGGTTGATACTAAAGGAAAATTCCACTAACCACAGTTGACTACCTATGAGTTGCCAATTTAGCAATAACAAACTGATCGACTTCCAGTGAAACATAACATGGAAGTACTACTAATGTTTTTGCACTCAATCCACTCATCTTATGCAGGACCTGTCCCAAAGACAAAAAGGGGACAAATATATAGAAATCCATTTAGTGAATGGGGTACTTCAATTTTCACAACATTCAATTCAACATGGGTCAATGTGAAACAGTATACAGTGCCTAGCCATAATTAGGCCTTTAAGTTGGTATCTGACATTGGTGGAGAGATAATATACTTGGCGATTGCAACCTTAAAATCATCAAGCGTCCAGGATGATGTCAATCCAATCTGAAAGTAGAGACGGCTCAGCCAAAATATTAGGTACTAACCAAAGCATAACAGAGGTTAAAATAAAGAGTGGTGATTACCTCGGCCATCCTAACTGCATCTTTAATTTGTGACTTGTCATCAAGATACTGAAGCAACAAACAAGTAACACAAATTCAGAATGCTTATCAGTAACAAAAATAGGATACCAAATGGAGCCTTGTCCATGCATTTGAGTTACCATAAAGACTATAAATTACAAGCAGGGTGATGGGGATGAAATTTCTTTCATGAATACCAACATTTCTCCAATTGTTCAAGGTCATCTACAATATCACAAGACACTTGACACATAAACTTAATTGCACTGATCAGGTTAAATTGAAGGAAAAATAAAGCACCCCTATTTGGATACTAGAAAAAAGTGAGTAAATAAAAATGGATAGCATCTCTGTTAACAGCGCTTTCATTATATTTACTTAATAAGAATCATTTATGCACACAAACAGTAATACAAACTTTAAAGATAGAAGTTGACATCTTTTTCTTACAAGGGAAAAAGAAAAGATTTTCAGCATCTGAGGTTATGTATAACTCTCACCATCCCATAGCAAGCGCCTAACTCAAGAAAACATTACCAAATTCAATCATTGAATAGGAGTACGAACAGGATCATTACTATGCTAGGATACCAGGTAAACTCCCTTTTTCATCAAGCAAGGAGATAAATTATAACACCCCGTAAAATGGGTCCCAGAGCGTCACACGGTGCTTGAGGCTACGAGTAGCCCCAAGCTAACCCTTTGAGCCATTTTCATTCAGTTCAACACAAATCAACAGGATTTCCATAAATAACCCTCAAAAATCAATAGAGTAATCATCATCGAAGAATAAAAGAATTTCAGAAAGATAACAAAATATGACTTATTAGTCAACTCCCAACATCTATACTAGTCTGACAAGCCTCTAAGAAAATCAATAAAACCAGCGAGCCATTGAGACATGCCCCAACTAACTCATACTCAGTTATCAAATATAAATAATTCCGTGAAACCAACATCAGACAACACATCCTCGGAACATGAGGACTCACCACAACAGAGGATGTAGAACAGCGTACTCAAAGAATCACTGTAGAACCTGGAACTGAGAACCTAAACCTACATTCTGAGAAAATGCAGCGCACATCCAAAGATGTGGGTCAGTACCATGGAAAGGAACCGAGTATTTGGGGGTGTATGCAGTTGTATAAACATCATCATCTTAAATAGTTATAAGAAATATGCAGGATATATGAAAGACACACATAGCCTGAAGAAAATCATCATAATCATGAGAGGATAAAATAAGTACAATAACACATGTGAGTCATCATATAATTTGTCAATCACTTTCAGTTCATCAAGAATATCAATTCTCATAATGTAAATATCATTTAAATCATTCAAAATAATAACTTTCACTTTTCCACTTTCAAATCACTTCACCATTCACCATAGACACAAGGAAACACACACACATTGGGAGATCCTATAACCAACATAAACCATGTGAGCTACAAGGAGTCCAACGTACAACCCACGTTGAGGAGAGCCGTCCTATCCTTGCCATCGGAGTAGGACTATCGATATCAAATCCACACAAACTAGTGATCACTATATAAATTAGCCTCAGGCTCACTCCTACGGGGGCACGTAGTTCTAGGGAAGTAAGGTTTCTTTATATCTCCCATTCGGTGCTAAAGATTTCTCTCGGACTTAGCTCAGATCATTTTAAAGACAATCCACAACAAAACAATTTCAGTAAGATATAAATATACATTGGGAGCCATCATGCTTCCCATCTATAAAAATCAACCACGTTGTGGATTTCTTTCATACTCGAGTTCAAAACAACTCCATTAAGACCAAAAGGTCAAATTATTCAAAATATCTCAAATATTCAACATCAACGTGCTTATAACACACACTTTCTCAAAAAAAAAAAACACAATCTCCAATGGGGATTCACGACCCAAATTTCAAAATCATGATAAATATCGTTCAAGATTCATGCTTTATATCACCACACATGTAAATTCATCTTTCAAAATCATAAACATCAACATTTCATAATATTCATCATAATATATGGTTCATGCTTCAAATTCATAAAAATCAAATAAAAATCATGCCTTTGTAAAGAAAATTACTTTTGGGCACAAGAACGAAAGAGAGTTCTTGTTGAAAAACTCCACATACCTTGAATGATGAACTTTAGATCGATACTCATTTTTGAGATGTTAATTGTGCCTTTGAATGATGGTTCTTGGAGTTCTTGAACTAGGAACTTGGAATCTTGAATAAATTTGCAGAATTAATGGTGAACTTTGGAGGTTCTTGAAGTTGGATGTAGGAGCTTAGGGTTTTCTTTTTGAGGGAGTTTGATGAAATATTGATGAAATATAACATATAATGTTTCTAATAGGCTTTAATATAGGGTTTCAACCATAACGTTTTACTTCGATATTCAAATTGGATGAAACCAATTTCATTAGAAAGAGGACTCTCAAATATTTTCGTTGATTTATAGTATCTCACCTAGATCATTGTGTACGAGGAGTTATGATAGTTTGAAGTTGACCCAAAAATTTACTTTTGATAGGCTGAAGTAGATCGACCATAACTTTTTGCTCCGACAGACAAATTGTATGAAACCAATTTCATTGGAAAGAGGACTCGCAGAGATTTCCATTGATATATAGTAGATCACCCAGATCATTATGTACAGGGAGGTATGATCGTTTAAAGTTGGAGAAATAATACGCCAGGCCTCAGTACTTTTTCCTGCACGTTTTACTATTCACTACTATTCACGATTCGATCGGAATGTTCATAACTCGTCACTCGGGTGTCCGTTTTGGATGATCCACATATCGTTGGAAAGATTATTTGATATTCTACGTATTGGTGGGTCATAATCTAAGACATTTCACATGGAAAATTTATAATTCATTCTAGAAGAGAGAACCCAACACGTTTACGCACAAAATTTCAATGAAAAATTTCTCAGGGTATTACATCATCCCCCCCTTGGAAACATTCATCTTCAAATGACGCTAGACATGCCAAGATTAGATAGGGAATAGAGCATACAGCTGAAACCATTCGTTAGACTCATCACCACATCGTTTCTCACTCTGAATGCAACATAGAATGCATAAATTCAAGAAACTACAGCTGAACACATAATAAATGACAGCTGAACTGCGGCAACTTTTATCAAAAGTGCATGATTTAGGAAAGAACGGTACCTTCGGCTTGATCAAAGTTCGCGGAAAATAGGTGTGGGTACTTGGATAGCATATCCGCCTCAGCTTCCCAAGTTGGACCCTTAACAGATTGGTTTCGCCACAACACCTTGACCAAGGGAACTTCTTAGTTCCTTAGTCTTCGGACACTGAAATCAAGAATCTCAACAGGAATCTCATCAAAAGAAAGATTTTCTTGAATGTCAGCACTCAAAGAGGAATCCACTACCACAGCATAGCTAATATGCTTTCTAAGCATGGAGACATGGAATATTGGATGAACAGAAGACAACTCGGAAGGCAACTTGACTACATAAGCTACCTTACCAACACATCTAAGAATTTTGTAAGGACCAACATAACGGGGACTAAACTTCCCTTTCTTTCCGAATCTCTTCACCCCTCTCATGTGTGAAATTTTCAAATACACTAGGTCACCAACTTCAAACTCAAGGTCTCTCCTGCTAACATCTGCATATGACTTCTAACGACTCTGCGCAGTTTTAAACCTTTCCCTAATCAACTTAACTTTTTCCAAAGCCTCAAATACCGAATCAGGACCACTCACAGTCGCTTTACCCACCTCAAACCAACCTATAGGTGATCTACACTTCCTCCTATATAAGGCTTCAAATGGAGCCATGCCAATACTAGAGTGGAAACTATTATTGTAAGCAAACTCTATCAATGGTAAGTGATCATCCCTACTTTCCTTAAAGTCAAGTGCACAAGCTCTCAACATATCCTCTAAGGTATGGATGGTCCACTCAGCCTGACCATCGGTCTGCGGATAAAAAGCAGAACTCAAAAGCACTTGGGTACCAAGATCCTTCTGAAAAGCTTTCCAAAAGTGCAAAGTGAACTGAGTACCCCTATTCGAAATGATAGACAAGGGAACTCCATGCAGTCTGACTAGGTCTCGAATATACAATCTAGCATAATCCTCAGTAGTAAATGAAGTATGAACAAGCAAAAAATGAGCAGACTTAGTCAACCTATCAACCACAACCTAAATGGAATCATGATGGCACCGGGAAGGAGGTTAACCAATCACGAAGTCCATATTTATCTCTTCCCACTTCCAGGTGGGAATACTAAACTCTTGCATCATACCACTAGGTCTTTGGTGCTCAACCTTAACCTGTTAGCATGTTGCACACTTAGCTACAAACTCTACTATATCTTTCTTCATGCCACTCCACTAATAGATTTCCCACAAGTCTCGGTATATCTTGGTGGCACCAGGATGAATAGAATATCGCGCCTCGTGCGCTTTATCCATAATCCTCTATCTCAGATCATCAACATTCGAGACACACAATCTACCTTGCAATATCAACACACCATCTCCCCCTTAAGAGAAAACCTCTACTTTTTGGTCCTTGACTAACTCCTTCAGTCTGACTAAACTAGCATCTAAGTATTGCTTTTCTTTCACTTTCAAAACCAAGGAGGATTCAGAACTACTCTGAACCCCTATACTACCTTCAGCAGAGTCAAACAACCTAACCCCCAATCTAGCCAAACGATGTACATTATGAGCCAACTCTTTCTTACCTTCTACCATATGCAAAACACTAACCATAGACACTCTACTTAGGGCATCCATCACAACATTGGCCTTGCCTGAATGGCACAACACACTCATATCATAGTCCTTTAATAATTTTAACCATCATCTCTGCCTAAGATTCAATTCTCTCTGGGTAAACACATATTGCAGACTCTTATGATCAGTGAAAACATCAACATGGACACCATACAAATAGTGTCTCTAGATTTTCAAAGCAAACATAACAGCAGCCAACTCAAGGTCATGGGTAGGATAATTTTTCTCATGGGGTTTCAACTATCTAGAAGCATAAGCTATCACCTTACCCTTCTGCATCAATACATAACCCAACCCAACTTTTGAAGAATGATAGTACACCACAAAACCATCAACACCATCAGGCAAAGTCAAAACAGAGGCTGAAGTGAGTCGAGTCTTCAACTCCTGAAAACTCTTCTCACAAGATTCGGACCACAAGAACTTCACTTTCTTTTGGGTCAACCGAGTCATAGGAGACGCTATAGAGGAGAAACCCTCAACAAAACGGAGGTAATAGCCAGCTAAACCCAAGAAACTTCGGATATCAGTCAGAGAAATAGGTCTAGGCCAATTTCTAACAGCTTCGGTCTTTTTGGGATCAACTCTAATACCCCCAGAAGAAATGATATGACCTAGAAAAGCAACTTACCTTAGCCAAAACTCACACTTACTGAACTTGGCAAACAACTTGTGATCTCTAAGGTCTTGCAAGACAGTTCAGAGATGATCAGAATGTTCATCCTCACTACAGGAGTACACCAGTATATCATCGATGAACACTATGACAAACATATCCAGATATGATCTGAACACTCGATTCATGAGGTCCATGAAAGATGCTGGGGCATTAGTTAACCCAAAAAATACAACAAGAAACTCAAAATGACCATAACAAGTTTGGAAAGTAGTTTTTAGGTTGTCACACTCCCTAACTTTGAGTTGATGATAGCCAGAACGAAGGTCAATCTTTGAGAAATAACTTGCACCTTGCAATTGGTCAAACAAATCATCTATTCTCGGAAGGGGTACTTATTTTTTATGGTGACTTTATTCAGTTGGCGGTAATCAATACACATACACAAAGAGCCATCTTTCTTTCTCACAAAAAACATAAGAGTACCCCAAGGAGAAACACTGGGCCTTATGAAACCCTTATCTAGTAGATCTTTGAGTTGCTCTTTCAACTCCTTAAGTTATGCAGAGGCCATACAGTAAGGAGGAATAGAAATGGGCTGAGTATCAAGAAGAAGATCAATCCCAAACTCTATCTCTCTATCAGGAGGTATCCTTGGGAGATCATCCTAAAAGACATCAAAAAACTCAATGACGACGTTAACAGACTGGAGAGTTAGAGTCTCAGACTTAGTGTCTTTGACTCTAACCAAATGGTAAAT
>NC_061121.1:235694772-235714657 GCF_002878395.1 Capsicum annuum | reverse complement strand
TTGGAGAGTTAGAGTCTCAGACTTAGTGTCTTTGACTCTAACCAAATGGTAAATACACCCCTTGGAAATAAGCTTTCTAGCTTTGAGGTAAGAGATAAAATGACTCTTGGGTGACACAAAATTCCAAGACCACTCAAATATGGATGCACCCAAAAACTGGAACTTGACCACTCGGGTCCAACAATCAATAGAGGAATAAGAAGAATACAACCAGTCCATACCCAGAATCACATCAAAATCTACAATGTCTAACTCAATCAGATTAGCCAACGAGACTCTATGAAGAACGGTAACAGGACACTTTTTATACACTTTCTGGCAACAATCGAATCACCCACTGGGGTACAAACTAGGATAGGCTCAGGAATAATCTCAGGACTTATTTCAAAATTCACAGCAATCAAAGCTATAACATATGAGAAACTGGATCCAGGATCCAACAAAGCATACACATCAAACTGAAATATATGAAGCATACCAGTAACAACATCGGGAGAGTCTTCCTATTCCTGGAGGGATGGTAAATAATAAAATATATTCTGGCGCTACCCACCAGCATTGCTAGAAGAGGCGCCCTGATATAGGGCTGGGCAAGTCGCTGGAACTGGAGCACTAACAGTTTGAGTCTGGGTCTGAGGGCGATAGTCATGACGCCCTTATCCGTCCTATGGACAATCTCTAACTCTGTGACCCATGTCACCACACTGGAAATAACCCCTCTGCTCACCCCAACACTCACCCGAATGAGCCCTACCATACTTAGGACATAGGGGACGATTTGGCTTACTGCTAGCACTGTACTGGGACCTGGATGCATATGACCTGGTACCTTGCTTCTGCCTACCTCTAGGCACGGGAGCACTAGCAGATGACGGTGCTAGCATAGACGAATGATCCTGATACTGAGAGCGACTCCCACCCTGTGATCTAGTCGGACCCTGTCCGTGCTGCTCGGACCTAGCTCTCTTATTCCCTCTCATTCTATCTCTCGCCATAATCTTGTCTGCCTCAATCTATTGGGCATGACTTATCAGCCTAGAAAGATTCATCTCTCTATTCAGCATAGCAGACCTATACTCCTTAACCACATAACTAGACACTCCAGTCACAAACTTGCTCATACTAGCCCGATTATCAGCCACTAAGTCAGGAGCATACTTGGCCAACTGATTGAACTTTAGACAGTACTCTCTAACAGTCATAGAGCCTTGTCGAAGGTTCATAAACTCTTTCACCTTCGCCTCCCTCATATCCAAAGGCAAAAACTTATCCAGGAATGCATCCTGGAACTCTTGCCAAGTTGTAGGGACAACTCCCTCACCTCTACCTTTCCTTTAAGCAACAACCTAGTCATAAGCAAGGTCTTTTAACCTATATACAGCCAACTCCACACTATGTTCCTCAGATACATGCATCACCTAAGTAATCTTCTGCACCTCCTCTAAAAACAACCATGGATCTTCATCAGACTTGGACCCATAGAATTTCAGTGGATTCATCTGCATAAAGTCATGGATCCTGGCAGCAGCTAAATCACCTCCCTGCTGCTGTAGATCCGGGGCCTTGTTGGCCTGAACATTTGCAGTAACAGCTGGGGCCAGCGCCTAAAAAGCTACCCAAAATTCAGCATGAGACACATTTTCATTCAATGGGTCAGCGGGTTGAGTTTGCTGACCATCATTATTTTTTCTCACTCGATGTAGAGGCATATTTCTGAAAGAGGAGAGCACGAATCAGTAGCAGAGATAGACATTTTAAGCACGATAGACTTCTGAAAGAAAGAATCACACTTTTTTCTAAAATATCTTGTAGCCTCTTGCTCATAGATGTGGCACGCTACACACCGATGATGAAGACTCTACTTAACGCAGCTTGTTAGGTTCCCTAGGATACCTTAAAACCTTAGGCTCTGATACCAATTTTGTAACGCCCTATAAAATGGGTACCAAAGCATCACACGGTGCTTGAGGCTACGAGTAGCCCCAAGCTAACCCTTTGAGCCATTTTCATTCAGTTCAACACAAATCAATGGGGTTTCCATAAATAACCCTTAAATATCAACAGAGTAATCATCATCCAAGAAAAAAAGAATTTTAGAAAGATAACAAAATACAACTTATTAGTCAACTCCCAACATCTATACTAGTCTGATAAGCCTCTAAGAAAATTAATAAAACCAGCGAGCCATTGAGACATGCCCCAACTGACTCATACTCAGTTATCAAATGTAAATAATTCCGTGAAACCAACATCAGACATCACGTCCTCAAAACATGAGGACTCACCACAACAGAGGATGTAGAACAGCATGCCCAAAGAATCACTGTCGAACCTAGAACTGAGCACCTGAATCTACATTCCAAGAAAATACAGCCCACATCCAAAGATGTGGGTCAATACCATAGAAAGAAACCAAGTATATGGGGGTGTATGCAGTTGTATAAACATCATCATCATAAATATTTATAAGAAATATGCAGGATGTATGAAAGACTCACATAGACCAAAGAAAACCATCATAATCATGAGAGGATGAAATAAGTACGATAACACATGTGAGTCATCATATAATTTGTCAATCTTTTTCAGTTCATCAAGAATATCAATTCTCATAATGTAAATATCGTTTAAATCTTTCAACAGAATAACTTTCACAATTCAATTTTCAAATCACTTCACCATTCACCATAGACACAAGGAAATACACACACACTGGGAGATCTTATAACCGACATAAACTATGTGAGCTACATGAGTCCAACGTACAACCCACGTTAGGGAGAGCCGTCCTATCCTTGCCATCGGAGTAGGACTATCGATATCAAATCCATACAAACTAGTGATCACTATATAAATCAGCCTTAGGCTCACTCTTATGGGGGCACATAGTTCTAGGGAAGTAAGGTCGCTTTACACCTCCCATTCGGTGCTAAGGATTTCTCTCGAACTTGGCTCAGATCATTTCAAAGACAATCCACAACAAAACAATTTCAGTAATATATAAATATATATCAGGAGCCATCATGCTTCTCATCTATCAAAATCAACCACGTTGTGGATTTCTTTCACACTCGAGTTCAAAATAACTCCATTAAGACCAAAATGTCAAATCATTCAAAATATCTCAAATATTCAACATCAACGTGCTTATAGCACACATTTTCTCAAAAAACAAACACAATATCCAATGGGGATTCACGACCCAAATATCAAAATCATGATAAATATCGTTCAAGATTCATGCTTTATATCACCACACATATAAATTCATCTTTTAAAATCATAAATATCAAGATTTCATAATAATCATCATAAGATATGGGTTCATGCTTCAAATTCATAAAAATCAAATAAAAATCATGCCTTTGTAAAGAAAATTACTTTTGGGCACAAGAACGAAAGAGAGTTCTTGTTGAAAACCCCACATACCTTGAATGATGAACTTTACATCGATACTCATTTTGGAGATGTTAATCGTGCCTTTGAAAAATGGTTCTTGGAGTTCTTGAACTAGGAACTAGGAATCTTGAATAAATTTGCAGTGTTAATGGTGAACTTTGGAGGTTCTTGAAGTTGGATGTAGGAGCTTAGGGTTTTCTTTTTGAGGGAGTTTGATGAAATATTGATGAAATATAACATATAATGCTTCTAATAGGCTTTAATATAGGGTTTGGATGGATTTTGGGTGAGGGAGAATGACCAAAACGCTCCTAAAAAACAAAAAAATTCTCGAATCTGTCCTTTGGTGGACTATTTTGATAGTCTGAAGTAGATCAACGATAACGTTTTACTCCGATATTCAAATTGGATGAAACCAATTTCATTAGAAACAGGACTCTCATATATTTCCGTTGATATATATTAT
This sequence comes from Capsicum annuum, assembly GCF_002878395.1. NCBI lineage: Eukaryota > Viridiplantae > Streptophyta > Magnoliopsida > Solanales > Solanaceae > Capsicum > Capsicum annuum. Next base: position 235,710,792 of record NC_061121.1, on the reverse strand, counting down.
ATCACCCAGATCATTGTGTACAAGGAGTTATGATCGTTTGAAGTTGACCCAAAAATTCACTTTTGATAGGTTGAAGTAGATCGACCATAATTTTTGCTCCGATAGACAAATTGGATGAAACCAAGTTTATTGGAAAGAGGACTCGTAGATCTTTCCATTGATATATAGTAGATCACACAGATCATTATGTATAAGGAGTTATTATTGTTTAAAGTTGGAGCAAAAATACGCCAGGCCTCAGTACTTTTTCCTGCACATTTTACTGTTCACTACTATTCACAGTTCGATCGGAATGTTCATAACTCGTTGCTCAGGTGTCCGTTTTGGATGATCCACATATCGTTGGAAAGCTTATTCGATACTCTACACAATGGTGGGTAATAATATAAGACATTTTGCACGTAAAATTTATAATTCATTCTAGAAGATAGAACCCAACACGTTTACGCACAAAATTTCAATAATAAATTTCCCGGGGTATTACATAAATGCTTATAACATTTGATCATTCCACTTCAATTCTTTTCAGAAAGGGTAGAGAATGAAACAATATATCGTTTAGTTATTCGCAAGTGTGTATTACGGCAAAAAAAAATCATAGTGAGGGAGATGCAACTTTATTTAGAGAAATAGAGATGCTCTCAGGCACTTTTTCTAAGTCTAATCTTTTCTAAGCCTTTACTTTCATTACATCTCAACTACCTCTTCAGAGGCGAATTCTGCCACTAAGTTTATTTAGTCCAATTTATATGGTTGATAACACAATATATTTTGAATTGGGTTTTAAGTTGCACGATATTATCCAAAGTGAAATCAAAACTGGGGTGTGGTACAAATGGACAAAACATGGTCGAAACTTGACCAGACAAACTACTTTCAGGTCTCATTTGTTTGCACTTATTGGATTTATGAACCTATTCATACCTTAAACCATTAAGTGCATTTATTTTTATTAGGATTTTAGCTCTTAATAGGTCTGAGTAGGTCTTAATCATTTAGATGTGGAACCAAGTCTAAATATCATTTACAGATATTCTTGTGTAGGATAAAATTCACCACCACTCTATCCACAATCACCTGTCACCACCACCAACCACTTCCACCATCAGAACCAACATCACTACCAACTACAGTGCCAGCCGCTACCACACCTACCACTTTCATTATTCTAATTATATCCACCGACAACTAACGGTGTTCACGGTTTGGTTTTTAACCAAACTGAACCGCGATCCAAACCAAACCGATTAAAAAAACCTATATTTGGCTAGGTTTGGTTTGTATTTGAATTTTAAAAAACCGATACTAATTTGGTTTAGTTTGGTTTGGTTTTACTCTAAAATAACCGACAAAATAACCAAACCAAACCGATATACATATATATTATAATTATTTATCTGTTTTTCATAAATGTAATATAAATATTTGTTACATTATATAGTTTAATCATGATTTAACTTTAGTCGTAACACATTCAGTCATATGTCTTCATCTAGTTGACAAAACATTTTGAGATTCTAAATGAATTTCATATTTTGAATGACAAATGATACTAATTGTGAAAATAATATCTTGTTATATATTGAAATTTACAGCTGAAATTCATTAGACTATACACAATCACTAATTTTAACTTTCTTTTGAACCTTGTTGAGCAAGAAGTTTATGTGTTCACCTTTTGGGGGTTTATCATATCATTCTATTAAATATAGTTTTTAAATATTTTTTAAAAGCATTCATATGGTGCTATCATGGCTTTGCTGAAGTATAACACTTAGTTGATATCATAGTTTCAAGATTGAGATACAATACTCGGTTGACATCTCATATGTTAGATTGGATTTGTTTTTTAAAATTTTCAGCTTTTATCATTAACTAATGTTATAAACCAAAAAAGCCGAATCAAACCGAACTAAAACGACAAGAACCAAACCGATGTTTTTTTTTTTGTTTGGTTTTAGAAATTTCAAAACCGATTAAGTTGGTTTGGTTATGGTTTTGACCAATAATCGACCCATATTGACCCATGAACACCCTTACCGCCAACGCTGCCACCATCAACTACTATCGGTCGATCCCTACTACCAACCAACTCATCTATCAGAACTAGCACTACCACTAATAACCACCAACAGATCATCAACTTCCACACATCTCTAACAACCACTAACACATCATTAACTTCCATACATTCTTTGAACACCATCACCACCACTGTCACCGGCGTCACCACCTCTACCATTACCATCCGCTACACTCGCTACAGTATCTGTACTAACAACCATTCCACCATCATAGCTAACAGCATCTCCAACGACCACCAATACATCATCAACCATTATGCATACAGTTTTCCATCACCACAAACAATACCTCCAACTACTAACATTGCCAACTTGACATCACAACCACCACCACCACTACCAATCTACAATATCATGACAGTTACTACAATGCCAACTATCTCTACTATCACAACTATCATCACCAACATTGCTAATCACTAACATCTATTAATTTATTACAACCACCACCACTATTACAAACCATCTCCACTATCACTAACAAACATAAATGTTTCCTTTTTTAATCAAATAATAATTTAATTACATTAAATTAAAAAAAATTCTAATATATAATTATATTATATTTTAAAATAAATAAATTTTACTCATTCAGATATTGAGAAACACCCAACCTTAATCATTTAGTTTTCAGATCTAGAGACAATATCTTAACCATTCAGATGTGCATTCAAAATGATTCAAATGTCTGAATACTAATAAAAAGAAATGCAGTCTTAGCTGAAACACAATCAACGGAGGAGAAGTCAATTATAATTATCCATGAAGTAGCATTTAATACAGCTTGGCTAGATTGAAAGAATCATCTATATCAATACTACATTAAAAGCATGGAACCGCTAACTTAAAAGTTTACGACAATACCATTCTTATCAGCCTAAATACCTACTATCTAGTTAAAAAAGGGAAGAAGAGGAAACTAATTGGCATAAAGAGAAACAACACAGATGTTTAATAGGAACAACCGGTCATTATTCTTATCTCAACAAAATATGTGTTATTTAAAAAAAAAAAAGCAAGCAGAGGGGTAACTCTCAAATCTCAATCTCATGCTTTTATCCTACCAAGTATGTTCTATTCTTTAATGCACAACAACAACGACAACAACAACAAACCCAGTATATTCCCATATAGTAATGCACTAACTTCCTTTTTTACCTAATGATTTGAACTTTTTAGTGAGGATCTAAGTGATTTTCAGACTTTGTTTATCATATGATTCATTAAGATGTATTAACAGGTTGAATCTTTAAAAAAAAAAGCACTTAATGGGATGATATCTTAACCATTCAGATTCAGACCTTCATTAAGTGAAAGCAAATGAAAAGGGATTGTAGTGTAAATTCTATAAATATGGCTTAGTGTAACAAATGTAGTTGACACAATTCAATACTCCTATTAGCAACCTATTTCACCGGTTTCTCCAGCTCATCCATAACATCTGTAAATAAGTCTTTTGCTGTTGATCTTGAAGTATCTGATGAGACAGCAAGATATGCAGCAAAATCTTTAATCTACAAGAATAAAATAAAGAAGGAAATTATTGGATGAAAAATTCAAAAAGACGAAAAGGGAACTCATGAAGGTCATCACTAACTAAACACAAGAAAGAAAAACTAACTTTGATGCAATAATCATGCCAGTAAGTTTTTGCATTAAGTATTCCCACAAAAACATGCTCTTCCATCAATTTTTGGAACTTATCACGATTTTTACGTTCAGCTTTCCTCAATTCTTCCTATTTGAATCAACGGTGTATGCCCAGTGAGAAAGAGATAAACCAAAGTCTCCAAACATAAATTTAATTTTAACCCCCGAGTCTAATAAGCAATATACCATCTGCAGTTTCCTTTGCTCCTCCACTTCGCTCTCTAAATCACGTATATATTCCTACAGAAAAGGTTGCAACATAACTTTAAAACTGAGGCGTACAAATGAGATGTTTGGAAAAAGTTATTTATGATGTATTAGAAAAATGAGTTGTACCTGGAAAATCTCCAAGCGATCGATTTTCTCAAGGCGGGAGCATCTTTCATCAGTTTCCAAGCAGTCCTGAACTTTCTGCCACTGGCTACTGGCCTGAACAAAAAAAGTCAGCAACAATGGAACTATTAAAGTTCTATCTCCTGGAAATAGAAAAAGATAATCTAGGAACTGATGCTAATTCCACTAGAACAAATACCTTAATAAAGTCACAAGATTTTAAAAATTCTAAGTACTCCACTCAATTGCGCTTCTACTCCTCTAATGCCTTCGCATGCTCCTAATAAAATCCAGTACAAGGTAAAAAAAATAAAATTTCTCTATAAAGAAGACAATATTTACAAAGATACTTTAACTAACTTGCATGAAAGTATTGAAAAACTTTTTCTATTTTACAACGAAGGGGGAAGAGAAAGAAGCATATCATAATTTCAAGTTTCAAGAAAAATTGCATACAATACATGGAAGTATGTTTAAATTGGAATTCAATGATGAACAAATTTAAATGTTGTACCCTTGAGAAGCCATTAAAAATGTATTCAAAGAACAAAATATTTTAAGTTGAATATCTACAACATTCCTTTTTTCTACTCTTTAAGCAAAACAAAAAAAGGGAACAAACTAAAAGACATCCTGCAAAAGAAAGGAATGGAGTGACTGTTGTTAATCAAGTAGACCAGCGCCTAACTCAACTTTGAAAACTAGGTCAGGTGGTGAAGATTGTCCAAGATCATACAAGGAAACTACAGCACATACACCTTACTAGTGTGGGATTCTCATACATTAATCTCACACCAAGACTAAACATTTATAGCATCAGTTAACCTAGGTTGGCTAACATCTAAAAGTCTAACATCAAGATAGATCTGGCTCTAATACCATGTTTAAGAAATTGGACCTTATTTCTATCTCAAATGAAAGGCTAACTCAATTTGTGAGGAGCCAAAGACCATATAATAAAAATACAGTCCGCACACTTAGTTTTTAACATATAGAAGCTTACAAGAAAGTTCTACAAAAGGAGCTTTCCCTTTTTCTCAAGTTCCTCCACATAATCTTTAAAAAGGTCCTCATGGTCTTTAGCTTGCTCAACAACTTTAAAACATTCATCATGTTCGAATATGGAGATTGCCTTATTGAATAATCAATAGAAAATAGTTAGAGAATCAAGTGGAACTTACACAATGGATCAACTTCAAGATACCAAAACACATACAAATAATGACCAAGATTAGAAAACAAGCAGCAGACAACTTAACATTACAAGTGAATGACAAACCTCCATCTTGACGATGGTGACAGCTCCTTGCAATCTTGAGAACAACAGACATTGTTGTGAAAAATACCACTCATTCTTTTGAACAAGTCAAATACCAGTCTCTAACATATCAAGAATATTATGATAATATCTTTTCATTATTGAAACTGGTAATGTGAATATCATGCTATATCAAATGGAAGACACCCACAAAAGAAAATTTCACTTACTTCTAACATTATCCTGAAATCTTCAGCTTACTTCAGCTTCTAGTTTTTTCTTTTGGCTCAGATACTAGAACAGACACACAACTTCAAAATGATCACTATAGACCTTGGGTGTGTTTCGTATGAAGGAAAATGTTTTCCTAGAAAACAATTTGGTTTCTTACTTGTTTTCTTATGTTTGGTTGATGAAAGGAAAATATTTTTCAGAAAATGTTTTCTAGTGTTTGGTTGGTGAATAAAAAAATATTTTTCAGAAAATACATTTGAGAGTTGTATGAACATTTCAACTTAAGAGTGAGATTGAAAGAGAGTTTTGGAAAATGTTTTTCCTACTTTTTGAAGGGAATTCATTTTCCTTAAATTTAAGGAAAATAAGTTGATTTGGAAAACATTTTCCAAAATATTTAAGTCAACCAAACATGAAACAATTGGATATCAAACACAATCTATCTTTTTGCAATACGGTATGTTGAAATATTGAAGCAGCAGTTAACCTATTCTAGTGCCGACTTGGAGAGATACCTCATTAAAAGCTTGCTTCCCTCACAAAGAGATTTTAGAGCACCATATCTGTGGTTATTAATTACTGCTCTCATGGCTTGACAAATACAATTCATGTCAATTGATATCCCTCAATTGTTTGGTACGCACAAAATAGTCAAGTAATAAACTTGAACCCACGTGCAATCAGACCCAATATTTGCAGATTCCAAAAGAGTTTTGAATGCATTCTTTGCCTCCTAAATAAAATCAGATACTTAAAATAGAAATAAGAGAAATTTTGAGAACATATATTAAATGGGACAAAAAACAATAATCAACTATACCTCTTTGCTCTCATAAACTAATGTTCCCAGCTCGACTATTTTCTCATCTGATGAAGTAGCACCTCCGATTTTAGTTATTGCAGAATCTTTCTTGACATTCTGCATTTTAAGCACAACATCAAGCACAAAGGACAAAAGCAAACCTCATTGGTAGTTAGAGCATATTCTTCACCTATTAGCAGTTGACTAACAACTGGACTACAAAATTGTTGGATCAACATCTAGCATAATAGCTACGAAAAGCTTTTTTGGTATTTTAACCAGTAAACAGTAGTAATTAACTAATTGTATAAGTATTTCAGAAGGACAAAGTACCTCTCTATTCTCCAAATAAAATCCATCACCATACACTACTGCATCTTGAGTTGTAGTAGTCTCAGAACTACCAAAAAATTGAATTCCAAATAAGAAGCAACACAAACCAGAGGCAAATTTATAACAGATAAATCTGAAAATATACACCGGTGGCACGACAGAATTTCCCAAGGTTACTGCTATTTCAATTTTCTTCGAATTAGCAACAGCTGGCATAGTAGGTTCTGAAGAATTCTTCATTTCGACTGTTTCAATCATCGAAGAAGAAACCTTACCAGATAAACTTGATGATTCTGAAGCCACAATCGTTGGTAAGTTAGCAACTGGTGACACAACAATTGGGCTTGATTTATGTAACACCCCATTTTTTCGGGCTAGAGTTTAGACCGTTATTCCTACGTATATAGACCCAAACTGAATTATTCTTGTAACACCCCATATTTTGGGCTACAATATAGACCATTATTTTGATATGTTGATAATCCCGAAGCCATAAATCCTATGCTAATATGGCATGTTAATTATTTGCATAGTATGTGAATCCATTCAAGCTTGAATTTAGACCATAGAGGTCCTTCAACTCAAGGACGAGTTAAAACTATTTTGATCGATTAAGTTTTAGTGGACGTTGTAATTTGTGTCAGCTTTCATCGACCATAACTCTCTGTATATGTAGAATTAGAGAGCCTGCTATGTGTCAAATGATAGGTCTTCGAGCAAGAAGTTATGGCCTTTCAAAGTAGTAGGTGGAGCCTATGTAAACATAGGCAATAGCATAGGCGGCACCTATGTAAACATAGGTGGTAGCATAGGCAGCATCTATGTAAAGGTTTCAAGTGACTTAAACACTCCGTTTTTAGGGCAAAATGGTCTTTTTCCACCCATACTTAGCCCTAAACATGAAATTCAGTTCCAAAGACCCCAAAATACACCTTCATTCATCAAAATTGTTTAAGAACTCTCTCTAGGGTTTCAAAATAAAAACTCAAGAAACTCAAGATTCAACCGTGGGTTTTAGAAACTAATTGCATATTTGAAATCCTCTCAACGTAGGCTTCAAGAAGCACCTAATATTCATAGTAATTGAGGTACATGAGGTTATCTCAAAAATCTCAGGGGCTTTAAAAATTCATATTTTAAAATGGGGGTTTTGAAATTACAAATATGATTATGTTTTAAACATTTTATGATATTGATTTGGCCCTTAGGACTACTCCCAAAGTGATCTGCTAAAGGATATATGTATATGCATGTATTTCGAAAAGATGTTAACTTGAGAGCATGAATGATATGAAACTTCCTCTCTTGATGTGAATTTGTTTTAAATATTCATATGATGTAAATTGTTTGAAAACATCTTGAAGAGCATGTCATGAAATGTTTTGAGAATTGATATGATTTTGACTTGAAAACGAGAAGGTTATTCATGTTGAATACAATGATTGAATGAGAAGAATGATGTGATATTGATGGCTTGCAAGTCAGGTATGACGATACCCTACAGAGTATGACATGTGATTGATTTGAATAAAGTTTGAATGCATTGATTTTCATGAGAAAGGTGGATGCCCGAAGAAGGCATTTGAGTGAAAAGGCTTATCGTTGGAAACCGTAGTTGCCGATGCGGGTCATATGATATTGTATCCTGCATGGGAGGATAATAAAATAATTAGGACATCTCACATGGGGGGATTCCCTATGGTGTACTCACATGGGGGTATACCAGCTCCAAATCCTGGCGTCTACTTGGATTGGAGGCTTGGCCGCCGAGCACCAAAGGTGGATTCCACATAGCCGTGGAATTACAATTGTAGGGTATTCCACCTAGCTCAATCGCATTACATTAGTATTGAAAACAATTACATTATGCCCATGTGTTTTCAAATAACTTGATATGAAACTTCTTTATAATGACTCTCACCTCTATTGTGTAAAAATATTATATGTCTGTTTTGATTTCTCTGCGTACCAGTACTTTTGTATTGACCCCCTCTCCTTCCAAGTTTGAAGGCACAGTCTAGGGGTTTAGAAAACCAGTAGATTCCTTTCGACAGATCGCAGAATCAAGTAGTGAGCCTTCTATATTTTGGAAGGCCTGATGTCTGCAGTTTAATTTATCATTTATTAGTTTTAGGTCTACTGGGGGCCTTGTCCCAGTTTTCAGATAGACATTTGTTTTAATCATGTAGTAGAGATTTCGCAGACGTTATAGAGATGTTGATTGAGATTGTGGGACATTATTCCCCATTATTGTTTTCATATGATTCTTGACCATGTTTCCGTTATATAGTGCATCTTCCGCATTTCTTTTTCATATAAGTCATGTGCATGATTACCAGATAGATAAGGGGTATTTCGGGCCTTGATGGTTCGGAATACTCATCACAGCCAGGGCCCTGGTTTGGGTCATGACAATTTAGCACCGTGTACCGAGACTAATGAACCATTTGCACCCGAGATGATGTTTTAAAAACAGAAATAGATCCAAAATCAGAAGCGTGCAAAATGGTGTCCTTTTCAATGAGCCAACTGTGAATTTATAAATAATTGAACTTTATGAGAATAGAGTATCCAAGAAAACAAAATATTGCCCCTTCTTATCATGCTAGCAACTATGAATGCATAAAGATTTTATGAGAACTAGAGCATCCAAGAAAACAGAATATTGTCCCTTCTTATCATGCTATTTAAAGCACAGAACAATCCCTTCTTATCATGATGTTTAAAGCACGGAACAAACCCTTATTGGATTTAAATCTATCATCACCTTGACTTCATCAGGCATTCTCCATTTGGACATTCTAGTAACCTTGTTGTAGTAATACCTACAGAAAACAAACAAAGAAATCAATATTATGCACAAGTAACACACAAAAGTATCCATTGTAGAAGAACAATTGGAAAGAGGCCAAGAAAATATATAAGTTACACACTTTCGTCCCTCAGGACTTGTAAATTCTCTCTAGTCAGTTGATGAGTCTGCCCTCTATCCCAATGAAAATAGCATGAAAGCAGGTCAAGTCAAAAAACAGAACATAAACAGTACCCTGAGAGTAGAAATCAGTAACTTCCAGTAGTACAATACTGGATGAAAGTGTTAGAATATGAATGATATAATGTCCCACATGGAAGAGGACTAGAATGTACTGTGTAGAATATAACTACAAGCAGGGTGGAAAAATTGCCAAGTTGCGGCCGAGCTACAGCTATCCAAGGGTGATCAACTAAACAACATTCGACTGATAAAAGCATTTTGTATATACATATATAGGTCAAATTCTGTCGTTTTTGAGTATTTTTTAATGAACACCCTTGCCATAAAAAACAAGACGGAGTGTGATAGTAAGGGTGTTCAAATCCTGCACTGAGGTTCTAAGTTCCATACTCAACACAGCCCCTCCAAAAAATTTTTCCCATTTGGACACGTTTGAAACTCATAAACTATAGTTATGCTTTTTTTTTTATGAATCAATTTCTGAACATGTGTTTTTTGTCGCAATTAGCTCTTGCAAAAGAGATAGTAACTTACCTTCCATGTATAAGAATTTTGTTGAAATAAACTTAAAGGTAAATTTATAAAGTGGTTGTTATACTAACTATCTTGCATGGGGCAGAGTGTTTGGCTGTTCAAGAGCTCGCATGTTCAAAAGATAAACGTAGCAGAAATAAGGATGTTGAGATTGGTGTGTGGGCATACTAGGAGAGATAGAATAAGGAACAAAGATATACAAGAAAAAGTGGTAGTTCTCTCTATGGTGGACAATTGACAAGAAGACTAGAAGGTTGGGGATAAAGAACCTAAAAATTCAAAGTAAGGCTCTCGTAATGAAATGGTTATGGAAATATGCAAACAATAACCAGCTGCTATGGAGGAAAGTGATTGGGGCTAAATATCCAGAAGAAGATAGATGGATGACTAAAGAAGTGACCACACCATATGGGGTTAGCCTCAGTGATCTACTAGACACTAGTGGAATGAAGTTAAAAGCAACTCAAAGGTTAAAGTGATGGATGGAAACAAGACTAGGTTCTCGAAGGATAATTGACATGAGGATGGGAATATGGAAGTGATATTTCCAGAAATCTACAACTTGGTATTATTTCAATAGAGGACTATAGTAGAATTATGGACACCACATGGGTGGAACTTCAATTTCATAAGGCAACTTAATGATCGGGAGGTAATGAGAGTAGTTGAATTTTTTAATACCGTGGACTTATTCAATAGACTGCAGATAGTGAAGGACGTACTATGGTGGATGGGAAATGAAAAAGGAATGTTCAGCGTCAACAAAGCCTACAAGATGATGAACCAAATAAATCACCCGGATCCAAGATAGCCATGGAAGTAAATATGGAAAAGTAGGATACCTCACACAGTGTCGTGCTTTGTCTTTGTCTGGTTACTGACTAAGGAAGTAGTTCTTACACAAGATAATGTCATGAAGAAAAGAAAAACCTTGTGCTCCAGATGTTTCCCCAGTGGAGAAACTTTAGAGACGGTTAACCATGTATTTCTACATTGTAAGTACACCCAACAACTCTGGAGAATCGACTTAAGACTAAAAGGCATTTCCAGGACAATGCCTAGGAAAGTATCCGAGACTTTAATATGCTGGGAGAAGCAGGTGTACATGCAAAGGACAGAGGTAGATGGAGAATTATCCCTGGTGCTATATGGTGGGCTATATGGAAAGAAAGGAATTGTAGATGTTTTGAGAGCATAGAGAATAGTGTGCAGAAGGTTAAACTCAACTGGATTTTGCTTTTATGTTTTTGGTGTAATCAACTATACTCTAATGATACTGCCTTAATAATTATTGTTCTAGACTAAATTTAGATATAGACCAGTCGATTTAGGAGTACTCTTGTATATAAAGGTTTCAGTACAACCCTTGTACTGTGTTTTATAATACAAAGTTACCAAGTTAAAAAGAAAAGATAATAATTTTTCAAGTACTCAAAGTTTATAAAATAACAACTAAAGCAATTAAATCTAAGTTCAAATTGGGTGGGTTGGGTTATGACCCTCATTTTAGAGCATTTCAACCGAACCCATTTCAGCCCAAGTAGCTTTAGGGCGGGTTAATAACCCGTCTATTTATTAACTCAGACCTCTTTGATCTGCCCAAATCCAGCCAACCCCGCCCATTTCACACCTTTAGTTTAATAGAAGTAAAGTGGACCATGCCAGAACACATACTAGATCTACTGAGTTGAACTAAAGTGGACTATCAAAGGACACACAACAATCTGTTGAGCTGTTGGATTAGACGGGATTAGCAAGAGTTAGAAGAAATGGGGGAGAACAATTCTTCTTTGTATTTGGTGAACTGTATGGAGCGAGAAAAGTTGAAGGTATTTTGAAGATAAATATAATTCCATTCAGAAAGTTAAATGGAATAGCATTGTAGATTTTTGTTTTTTGTTTAAGGGCCAATGTGTACAGGATGCATAACAGGTAGTGGATCTCTTCGAATCCTCGCATTATTTTCATTATTTTTCATTTCTTTTGGACTGCTAGCATAACCTTAACGCTGATGAATACAAAGTAATATCTCTGGAAAAAAACTATTTATCTCAAAAAGAAAAGAATAAAAATGTTCAAACTTCCTTACAGCTCCAGTTGTTGGTCCCTTAATACTTGTCCCGCACAACCAGCCAAACTTTTTTTGATAACCATCGTGTTTGGGCCATCTTGCACCTTGACTAGTTACACCAGGTACTGCTACCTCCCTCCATCACAGATACTGGGTAACTCTGTCCATCAAGGCTTGGACAGACGGTAAGAAATCACCTAGTGTTTTTATCTCTGTTGGAAATTAAACCTGAGACCTCATGGTTCTCAATCTACTTCATTGACCACTAGGTCACACTCTTAGGTGCAAGTGTGCAACCAACCAAACTATTATTCTGTAAACTAGAATGAGAAGTGTGAACCGCAATATTATATCAATTCTTCTCTCTCCATATTGCCACAGAGTTACAATAACATTACATTAATTAGAAAGTAAATAAAATTGTTTAAAATGGACCAAATATAATCCTGCCGTGTATGCTTAAACACATTTTTTAGAATAATAGTGTTAAATATAAAATCTTTTAGAACTATATTTGAAATAAAAGGTCAATGCACATCCCAAATGAAGCCTACATAGTATAGTAAGATCGAGGAAATCTGCTCGCTAAACAAACTTTCAACAGAAATTACATATACTTAGGAAAGAAAAAGTGGTTCTACGAAGCTTCACAGAAAAAGAATTGTGTACTTCTTTTTTCATTGATAAGCACAGAAAACTGGATAAAACTACCCATAAAAATCTCGATGCACAGTTTCATTACCAAGATAACCAGAATTAGCACTACTACTGTGTTTGACACTTGATCCACACCCCTCAGAAGAGCTTGCGGAGCTATTTTGGTCTTTTCTGCGGAAACCTTCTCTAAGGCAGATAACTGTGCTCTGCAAGGCATCTCGTCTAGATGCTAATGGGTCTGTAACTGATAAATGCCGTGAAACATTAGCACCCAACAGCACAAATACTACAACTGCGTAACTGATACAATGTCTAAAGTACATGAAACAAAATTGTTGCAGTAAAAGATTAGAAGATTTTATTTTTATAACAAAAGATTAGAAGTTTCTATTCAACAAATAATATTAAAAAGGATGCATATGCCACAAGTATAAGAAGACTTGATTATGGAAGAAAATGGATTAGCAAGGGTTAACAACAAACCAGTAATGAACTCCAAAACAGATCAAGAACACTCGAGATGTACCGGCAACAAAAAGTACGACGACTCAACTTTTCAGAAGCTTAATACCAAACAAGCAAGCTCTCAAGTTCCAATCTGATTGAATGTAAAGCTAGTGAATTCATTACTTACCAAAAATAAATAAGAAATTATTTAACAATACGAGTTAGAAAAGGAGACAGATATATGTAGGAAATTAACTACCAAGGATTATCACGGCAGCTGATGTTGTAGCCCCAAGCCAGTTTGATTCCTTTGCTGTCAGACCATACAGGATAGAATACACAAGAAGTACTACAAGTGAACAAACATATAGAAGTCCAAGATGCAGAGCCCTGCAGAGCCCAAGTTCAAAGTGAAGAAGAGTAAATTATAGACTTCAGAGAAAATGTTAAAAAGATAGTGCAGAAAATATGATGAGCAGTATAAATGAGAACCCACTGAACACATAATATAACAAGGTGACTTTCTAATCTAAAGCCGCATTTAAATTAATTTGCTTAGCGGTGGGATTTTAAGATCTACTATTTATACTTGACTACTAGAGAGTGTGTTGTTAGTATTCCTATTATTCAAATAGATTTGTGTTACACCCATTGTTTAGCGTTCTTTGGCTCTTAATTTTAAAAGTATATTAGTTGAGAACATTTTGGCCTATCTTCATATCTTCCATATCTTATAACAAAAATTATGTTCCATCCAAAAAAAGAGTTGTCATATTAGTCATCCCTATCCTTTATATAGAGCTCTTCCCATCTTTGTTCAAATCCCAAGCCAACAAGAATGATATCGCTCTTCAAAAAGTATTACATCTTACTCTGTCTTTCTATTGCCAATAAACAGTCTAGCACATCAATGATGTCTTCTATTAGAGCTAACCATCGTGTTTACACCAAAAATAAAGAAGTGCTAAACTATTCATGTTGATCTTCTGGACATCCTCAAAACAACCCTTGTTTTTTTCTGTCCAAACTGTCCACCATATACATGTTGAACAATTTTCCATATCTCCTCCTTTATTACATTTACATCCCCATTCCAGTGGCTTAGTACTTTTTTAATGATCCCAAGTTCTACCCACCTGATCCCCTTCAGGTTGAAAACATTCTCTACAGCTGCACTGTTCGTTTCCAATGTAAGAAATGATGATTGTGTAAAGAAAGGATCTTGGTCCTAACTCAACCCCTAAAGCTAGCAAATGACCGACAGTTTACTCACCAACAATGTGGGACTTTCACCCACTCTAACACCACCTTCACGCCCAGGCCCAACAAGAGCGTGGTTCGGGAGCTCAAACGTGGATGGACCTGCTGTTTGAGAAGGAATATCAACTGCTGTTTATATGCAAGAGAGAACAGATGAGTTGTTGTTACTGAATGTATTGGGTCTATCAGCACATACAGGTTCATGCATTATGCCATTAGGTTTTACAGCAGTTCCAACATTTTCAGCAGCACCACAAGTTGAATTTTGATGCACTGCAGTAAGGAAAGAAAACTTAAACAATAACTTGAGAAAACAACACAGGCTTCTCAAATGCAAGTTCTAGAAAGAATAAAGATAACAAGCAAATAGAAGGCAATGAAGATAAGGATAAGTCTAGACGAGCTTAGGGACAAGCTCCAAACTGAACATAGTGCTCATCATTTTTGTTGCAGATAAGATTAGAAAACTTATTATTTTGACGTTAAGAGCTTCTTGTAGAGGGTGCTGAATCTATTTTGCAACTTTGGAGGCCTTTGTAAAGCACAGAGAGGCTTATTTTTGTAAAGAAAATACTGCCCACATAGTATATATTCTATCATTTTAAAAAAATATGGTGCTTGCTGGTTTTACCAAAATTATGTATGCTTGTACCTTCCAATGCAACCTCCTGGCGAAAAAACTAACCACCAATAGGTATCTTTCAGCATAGCAGATTCTAAGACTGTCATACTAGGAATTAGGTAAGTGCAAGTTCTTGAAGGGAAATTATTTGCATCATTGAAGATTAGAAAGCCAGGTATACAGGAGATTAGACATGTTAAAGAAAAAATGTCAGGTTTAATATCAGGAAAGACATCAAAAACTCTCATTGACATGTAAATGATGGATCCCAAATAACTTCAGAAGTTACACACAAAAGGAAAATAGTACAGAAACCAATTCCACCTTCATAATAACTATGTCTGCTTGATGTAAGCATAAACATTATTAGGAAAGACATAAAAGACTCTTATTGACATATAAATAATGGATCCCAAATAACTTCAAAAGTTACACGCAAAAGGAAAATGGTACAGAAACCAATTCCACTTTCATAATAACTGTGTCTGCTTGATGTAAGCATAAACATAAAGAACATACTGACATACCAAAAAATTATCAAAATATTCTACAATTTAGTGCATAGTTTTTTTTGTTTTTTGAAATTGAACGCAGTGCATAGTTTAAAAATGTGCAAACAACATTTATGTGGCAGGTGAAGCATCTGGTACTGGAAGGAAAATTTAAAACATGGTGGAGGTAAATGAAAGAGGTTATTTGAAAGAATGATCAGAGGGCAGGGTGGAACTCCCTCATAGCAA
>NC_061121.1:235671671-235691772 GCF_002878395.1 Capsicum annuum | reverse complement strand
TCTTCCTATTTGAATCAACGGTGTATGCCCAGTGAGAAAGAGATAAATCAAAGTCTCAAAACATAAATTTAATTTTAACCCCTGAGTCTAATAAGCAATATACCATCTGCAGTTTCCTTTGCTCCTCATTTTCGCTCTCTAAATCACGTATATATTCCTAAAACAAAAAAGGTTGCAACATAACTTTAAAACTGAGGCATAAAAATGAGATGTTTGGAAAAAGTTATTTATGATGTATTAGAAAAATGAGTTGTACCATGCCAAGCGATCAATTTTCTCAAGGCGGGAGCATCTTTCATCAGTTTCCAAGCGGTCCTGAACTTTCCACCACTGGCTACTGGCCTGAACAAAAGAAGTCAGTAATAATGGAACTATGGAAGTTCTATCTCCTGGAAATAGAAAAACATAATCTAGGAACTGATGCTAATTCCACTAGAACAAATACCTTAATAAAGTCACAAGATTTTAAAAATTCTAAGTACTCCACTCTATTGCGCTTCTGCTCCTCCAATGCCTTCCCATGCTCCTAATAAAATCCAGTACAAAGTAAAAAAAATAAAATTTCTCTACAAAGAAGAAAATATTTACAAAGAGACTTTAACTACACTTGCATGAAATTATTGAAAAACTTTTTCTATTTTAAGATGGAAGGGGGAGAGGAAGAAGCATATCATAGTTTCAAGTTTCAAGAAAAATTACATACAATACATGGAAGTCTGTTTAAATTGGAATTCAATGGTGAAAAATTTAAATGTTGTACCCTTGAGAAGACATTAAAAATGTATTCCAAGAACTCAAGATTTTAAGTTGAATATCTACAACATTCCTTCTTTCTACTCTTTAAGCAAAACGAAAAAAGGGAACAAAATGAAAGACATCCTGCAAAGGGAAGGAATGGAATGACCGTTGTTAATCAAGTGGACCAGCGCCTAACTCAACTTCGAAAACTAGGTCAGGTGGTGAAGATGGTCCAAGAGCATACAAGGAAACTACAGCACATACACCTTAATAGAGATTTATAGCATCAGTTAACCTAGGTTGGCTAACATCTAATAGTCTAATATCAAGATAGATCTGCCTATAATACCATTTTTAATAAATTGGACCTTGTTTCTATCTCAAATGAATGGCTAACTCAATTTGTGAGGAGCCAAAGACCATATAAGGAAACTACAGTCCGCACACTTAGTTTTTAACATATAGAAGCTTACAAGAAAGTTCTGCAAAAGGAGCTTCACCTTTTTCTCAAGTTCCTTCACATAATCTTCAAAAAGGTCCTCACGGTCTTTAGTTCACTCAACAACTTTAAAACGTTCATCATGTTCGAATATGGAGATTTCCTTACTGAATAATCAATAGCAAATAGTTAGTGGATCAAATGGAACTTACACAAGTAATGGATCAACTTCAAGGTACCAAAACACATACAAACAATGACCAAGATTAGAAAACAAGCAGCAGACAACTTAACATTACAAGAGAAAGACAAACCTCCATCTTGATGATGGTGACATCTCCTTGCAATCCTGTAAGATTGAGAACAATGGACATTGTTGTGAAAAACACCATTTATTCTTTTGAACAAGTCAAATACCAGTCTTTAACACATCATGAATATTATGATAATATCTTTTTATTTTTGAAACTAGTAATGTGAATATCATGATATATCAAATGGAAGACACCCACGAAAGAAAATTTCACTTACTTCTAACATTATCCTGAAATCTTCCCGAGCTTTTTTCTGTTTAACACGCCTCTCTTCAGCTTCCAGTTTTTTTTTTTTGGCTCAGATACTGGAACAGACACACAACTTCAAAATGATCACTATAGACCTTGGGTGTGTTTTGTATGAAGGAAAATGTTTTCCTAGATAACAAGTTGGTTTCTTTCTTGTTTTCTTATGTTTGGTTGATGAAAGGAAAACATTTTTCAGAAAATATTTTCTGGTGTTTGGTTGGTGAATAAAAAAATATTTTTTAGAAAATACATTTGAGAGTTGTATAAATATTTCAACTTAAGAGTGAGATTGAAAGAGAGTTTTGGAAAATGTTTTTCCTACTTTTTGAAGGGAATTCATTTTCCTTAAATTTAAGGAAAATAAGTTGATTTGGAAAAAATTTTCCAAAATACTTAAGTCAACCAAACATGAAACAATTGGATATCAAAAACAATCTATCTTTTTGCAATACGGTATGCTGAAACATTGAAGCAGCAATAAACCCATTCCAATGACGACTTGGAGAGATACCTCATTAAAAGCTTGCTTCCGCTTACAAAGGGATTTTAGAGCACCATATATCCGCTCACAAAGGTACGCACAAAACAGTCAAGTAATAAACCTAATCCCACGTGCAATCAGACCCAATATTTGTAGATTTCAAAATAGTTTTGAATGCACTCTTTGCCTCCTAAATAAAATCAGATACTTAAAATAGAAATAAGAGAAATTTCGAGAACATACATTAAACGGGACAAAAATCAATAATCAACTATACCGCTTTGTTCTCATAAACTAATGTTCCCAGCTCGACTATTTTCTCATCTGATGGAGTAGCACCTCCGATTTAAATTATTGCAGCATCTTTCTTGACATTCTGCATTTTAGGCACAACATTAAGCACAAAGGACAAAAGCAAACCTCATTGGAATTTGGAGCATATTCTTCACCTGTTAGCAGTTGACTAATAACTGCACTACAAATTGTTGGATCAACATCCAACATAATAGCTACAAAAAGCTTTCTTGGTGTTTTAACCAGTAACCAGTAATAATTAACTAATCGCATAAGTATTTCAGAAGGACAAAGTACCTCTCTATTCTCTGAAGAAAATCCATCACCATACACTACTGCATCTTGAGTTGTAGTAGTCTCAGAACTATAGAAAAATTGAATTCCAAATAAGAAGCAACACAAACCAGAGGCAAATTTATAACATATAAATCTGAAAACATACACCGATGGCGCGATAGAATTTCCCAAGGTTACTGCTATTCTAATTTTCTTCGAATTAGCAATAGCTGGCGAAGCTGGTTCTGAAGAAATCTTTATTTCGACTGTTTCAATCATCGAAGAAGAAACCTTACCAGATAAACTTGATGATTCTGAAGCCACAATAGTTGGTAAGTTAGCCGCTGGTGACACAACAATTGGGCTTGATTTATGTAACATCCCGTATTTTTGGGCTAGAGTTTAGACCGTCGTTCCTACATATATAGACCCAAACTAAATTATTCTTGTAACGTCGCCCCATATTTCGGGCTATAATATAAACCATAATTTTGATGAGTTGATAATCCCGAAGCCATAAATCCTATGACAATATAGCGTGTTTATTATTTTCATAGTATGTGAATCCATTCAAGCTTGAATTTAGACCATAGAGGTCCTTCAACTCAAGGACGAGTTGAAACTATTTCGATAGATTAAGTTTTAATGGATGTTGTAATTTGTGTCAGCTTCCATCGATGATAACTCTCTGTATATGTCAAATTAGAGAGTCTACAATGTGTCAAATGATAGGTCTTTGAGTTAGCTTTCCAACGATACCAATTTTGCTAAAATCTATCACCCGAGCAAGAAGTTATGGCCTTTCAAAGTAGTAGGCGGCGCCTATGTAAACATAGGCGATAACATAGTTGGCGCCTATGTAAACATAGGAGATAGCAAAGGCAGCACCTATATAAGGTTTCAAGTGACTTAAACACTCCGTTTTGGGGGGAAAATGGTCTTTTTCCATCCTTACTTATCCCTAAACACGAAATTCAGTTCCCAAAGACCCCAAAATACACCTTCATTCATCAAAACTGTTCAAGAACTCTCTCTAGGGTTTCAAAATAAAAACCCAAGCAACTCAAGATTCAACCGTGGGTTTTAGAAACTAATTGCATATTTGGAATCCTTTCAACGTAGGTTTCAATTAGCACCTAATCTTTGTAGTAATCGAGGTACGTGGGGTTATCTCAAAAATCTCATGGGCTTTAAAAATTCATGTTTTCAAATGGGGGTTTTGAAATTACGAATATGATTATGTTTTAAACGTTGTATGATATTGATTTGGTCCTTAGGCCTACTCTCAAAGTGATTTGCTATAGGATATATGTATATGCATGTATTCCAAAAAGATGTTAACTTGAAAGCATGAATGATATGAAATTTCCTCTCTTGATATGAATTTGTTTTAAATGTTAATATGATGTAAATTGTTTGAAAACATCTTGAAGAGCATGACATGAAATGTTTTGAGAACTGATATGATTTTGACTTGAAAACGAGAAGGTTATTCATGTTGAATACAATGGTTAAATGAGAAGAATGATGTGATATTGATGGCTTGCAAGTCGGTTATGACGATACCCTATAGAGTATGCCATGTGATTGATTTGAACAAAGTTTGAATGCATTGATTTTCATGAGATATGTGGATGCCCTTGGGCATACTTCTACATTATATATGCAACATCATACTTCACTACAAATCAAATAAACTTAAGCTCTTGCATATATCGTTCAAGCCTATTAGATTACGTCCATAAAACTAGTATCATTAACTAAGAAATCATCACATCCACCTTCATGGACATCAATTATTCAAAACTTAATGTCTAGTGCTAAACATGATTTTACAACCCAACCTTACGCATGATTTTCACTTGGATACCATGAAATAGACATCAAGAAACACTAGTACACTAGAACTTCCAAACAACAAATAATTAATCTTGACCTTACTGTCTTCCTTATCATAACTCATTAGCACGTACTATTTTAACACATCAAGCCTACTAATTTTTTCCCACAAAACATACATCATTAATCTCATGCCACTATTTTTACCACCATATTCTACATTAAATTCAAGCATATAGTCCTTTACCAATCATCTATCACTACTGAAAAATGCAACATAATATGCTAGTCCATAAAATTTGGGACATACTATACAAGCACCTCAAAAGTTACTACATACCTTCTCACAAGTAGTACTAGTTTACAATTACCAACGAAAAGAAGGTCAAGGGGTAAAGTTACATAATAGACATAATCAACCTTAATCTTATATTATAACCCCATACAATCTTTTCTACTTATACAGATTTCTCACCTTATACTTACTTACCCAAACATACATTTAGACTACCTTCAAATTCCACAAACAACCATGAGTCTATACTTACAACTTACTGGCTAATATAACCATTTTCACACTTCAAGCAATTAAGAAGTCACCCTAACTAACAACTCCTTCTCTACCTTCTACCAAACTAACACACAAGGACAAATCACCTCTTTACCAACTCAATCTCATGCAAACAGATTCAGCTCTCTCTCTCTCTCTCTCTCTCTCTCTCTCTCTCTCTATATATATATATATATATATATATATATATATATATATATATTAAACCAACACAAGAACAACAAGTTGCTAGTGAATCGAAATAGGCCTCACCCGGCTTCACTAGACTTTGATTTTGTATTTTGAACGAGAAAATGAGATGAATGACAAGTCAACTATGCTAGTGAATCGAAAGAGACCCACAGGGCTTCACTAGACTTTATTTTTTTCAACAACACCTTGATGACAAGATTACATGAGATAGAAATTTAAAATGCAATATCCAATGAACTAAGAATACACATCTTACTCTGTATAAATAAAATCGGAGTCACACACTTCCTCCATGGACTACCATACCATCCACACATGCTACTAGTTACCACATTAGTCTATCACCATAAGGGGGTAAATCATTCTCGAACATCTAATATTCAACTAAAATATTCATTTACACAAAAGTCACCCTCACTTTGACTTCTAACTTTGTGACTTCACATCACCAACTTCTTGGTCTAATTTCACTACCAATAGGTAATGACAACAACACTTGAACGCATACTACTATTCAGGTGGAAATACATTTCCAACATTCTACTACACATCATCCCCCCCCCCCCCTTAAGCAAGACATTTGTAACATAAATTTGAAGGGGACTAAATGCAACTAATACCTCAAGCTGAAAAGCATGATTCCATCAGGATCAATGTTTACATCAGAATCAATACACATTGAAGCACTAACGGGCTCTTCTCACGTCCTTGCACAAATTTTAACTCTTATATGGTTCAATCAGAAAGGACCATACCATTTAGATTCTAAACTTCTGCACTTGAATCACCTCAATAATGAGACATATCTGAGGACATTAGAGTAAGAAAAGAATTTGGGATGACATTTTTTTACTTTCATAAGGGCGACACCATAGCACAAATTAGAGTATGAAAGAGGAACATTCTGACTCTACTGCACGAACTAAAACATGAAGAAAGAGAGACATTCCTAAATGCCTAGTAGCCTCCTACTTATAAGTGTGGCACGCTACACACCCATAAATAAGACTCTACCCAACGCGATTTCATAGACACCCTGGGACCATGAACCGTGCTTTAATACCAAGTTTTTCATGACCCAAACCGAGGCCCTAGCTATGATGAGCATTCCAAACCATGAAGCCCCGAAAAACCCTATCTATCTGGTAATCATGCACATGATTCATATGATAATAAGATATGCGGAAGATACACAATATTACGAAAAACATGGTCATAAATTAAATGAAATCAACAAAGGGGAAATAATATCCCACAACATATATCAACATCTAAACAACCATCTACGAAATATCTAATACATGACTAAAATAAATTACTGTCTAAAAACTGGGACAAGGCCCCAATAGACCCAAAACTACTAAATGATAAATGAACTGACAGACATCAGACCTTCTGAAATATAGAAGGCTCACCACTTGATTCTAAAAATCTATCAGAAGAGATCTACTGGTTATCTGGACCCCTAAACTATGCCTCCCAACCTGGGAGGGAAGGGGGTTAATAAAAAAGTACTAATACGCAGAGAAACCAAAAACAAAATATAATATTTTTTTCCAAATATAGGTGATATGCATTATAAAGAAGTTCCATATCAAATCATTTGAAAACACATGGGCATAATGTAATAGTTTTCAACAACAATGTAATACAGCTGAGCTAGGTGGAATACCCTACATATAACATTTACACCAAATGTCAAATCTTGGTTGCCGCCGAGATTAGAGTATAAGTGAGGGGAAGACACACAAGATCACCTTGACCCAATAAAGTATAGTAGTGCCCATGATCTCTTAGCCTGGACTCCTAACCATAGTCCCAATTTGGGAATGATATAAAGTCAAGTACACAAGATCACTTAGCCTGGTACCAAATCCCCATGTTAGCAAACACGGTTTCCAGCGATGAGCCCTTACACTCAAACGCCTTCTTCGAGCATCCACCTATCTCATGTAAAATCAATGCATCAAACTCTATTTAATTCAATCACATATCTTATTCTATAGGGTATCATCATACCCGACTTGCAAGCCATCAATATCACATTATTCTTTCATGCAACCATTATATTCATAATATTTCAACATAACAACCCTCTCATTACAAGCCAAAACCATGACCATTTTCAAAATATTTCATGCCATGCTTGTCAAGATGATTTTAAACATTTCACATCACATGAGAATTTAAAATGAGACCATATAAAAAGAGGGATTTCATATAATTCACGCTCTCAAGTTAATATCTTTTAGGAATACATGCATATACATATATCATATATCAAACTACTTCAAGAATAGGCCTAAAGACCAAATCAATACCATAAAACATTTAAAACGGGATTATATTCATAATTTCAAAACCCATATTTTTAAAACATGAATTTTAAAGCCCATGAGATTTTTTAGATAACCCCACGTACGTCTATATGCAAAGATGATAGGTGCTTCTTTAAGCCTACGTTCTGGGGATTCCAAATATGCAATTAGTTTCAAAAACCCACGGTTGATTCTTGAGTTGCTTGGGTTTTTATTTTGAAACCCTAAGGAGAGTTCTTGAGCAATTTTGATGAATAAAGGTGTATTTTGGGGTATTTTGGGAACTGAATTTCATGTTTATGGCTAAATAAGGGTGGGAAAAGGACCATTTTGCCCCAAAAACGGAGTGTTTAAGTCATTTGAGTAGTAATATATGCGGTGCAAACCTTATCGCATAATATAGGTTGTGTGGCGCACTCTTTATCGCACACATTAGGTTGTATGTCGCACACCTTATGGCATAAGTTAGGGTGTGCGTCGTACACTTTATGGCATAAGTTAGGGTGTGCGTCGCACACCTTATATTGCATGACACACTCCACTTTGCAAGGTCATAACTTCCTCCTCGGGTGTTAGAATTTTGCGAAATTGGTATCGTTGGAAAGATAATTTGAATACCTTTCATTTGATAAATAGTAGGCACTCTAGTTCAATATATAAGAAGATTAATGGTCGATTGAAGTTGACCTAAGTTTCAATGCTCACTAAAATTCGAACGATAGGAAAACTTTCAACTTGTCCTTGAGCTTAGGGACCTCTATGATCTCAATTCATGCTCAAATAGGTTTCCACATTACATAATTTATTAACACACTAAACTTGCATTGGATTTATGGCTTTTGGAACCTTTACGTGAAGAAAATGATGATTTTCGTTCTAGTCCGAAATACAGGGTGTTACAATATTTTGTTAGAAAATGGAAAATACAACAATATGGAGTACATTTTAGCTGCACCGTACTCCAAATACACTAAACTGAACTTGAAAAGTACTAATGCATTTCTTACCTGTTGGTGTGTAGCATTTAAAAGTTTTATTGTCTGTGGTCGAAAGATAGCCACAACGACGGTTTCAAGATTGAAGATTAAACTGAAAAAAAGTCATGCTCGCTCTGGAGTTCCTGCTACATGATGCAACATTACTCTACAACGTTGAAGCCACATTCCTAATCCTTGGAGTCTAAGTTCTTCAGAGAATGAAATATGATTAGGTAACACATCCTCAACATCATTTGAATCAGTGACAGGAGGGTTACTATCACGATGTTCTCGATCAACGTCCAAACTACTTCTCTGCAACAAGGCTAGAATCATTAGGTCCAATCTATTCTCCTTTAGCATCACTACAAAATTAGGATCAAGCCCTTTATCTTGTAATAAATTAGCTAATTCACGGTCAGTGTGTCTTCCTTTCTGCTTTAACATAGATGTAATCCTGGGATCACTCAACTTTTCTTGAAATGCAAGTGCCAAATTCAAGTCCAGTATCTGTTGGTTTGCAGAAGTGGATGTACTAGAATCACCGCCTTGGCTTTCAAGGCCACTGCTAGAACAAACAACCAATGAACTATTATGCTCTAAATTTTTGTCAACATATAATGATCTAATTTCAGGCTCTTGAACAACTAAATGATAGGAACTACTACGTAGAGTTAGACTTGGTCTTCCACTGTCTATGCTCTTATCACTATTAATCCCCTCAATGTTATTCCAGGTACTGCCATCACCAGTGCAAGGAACAGTTGCATTACCAAGATGACCAGCATCAGCACTACTACTGCATTTGACACTTGAGCCACACCCCTCAGAAGAGATTGCGGAGCTATTTTGGTTTTTTCTGCGAAAACCTTCTCTAAGGCGGATAATTGTGCTCTGCAAGGCATCTCGTCTAGCTGCTAATGAGTCTGTATCTGATAAATACCGTGAAAAAGCAGCATTTAAATTAATTTGCTTAGCAGTGGGATTTTATGATCTACTGTTTTTACTGGACTACTGGAGAGTGTGTTTTGTTCTCTCAGAATTAGTATTCCTTTTATTCAAATAGATTTGAGTTGAACCCATTGTTTAGCGTTCTTTGGCTCTTAATTTTAAAAGTCTGTTAGTTGAGAAAATTTTGTCCTATCTTCATATCTTCCATATCTTATAACAAAAATTATGTTCCATCCAAAAAAAAAGTTATCATATTAGTCATCCCTGTCCTTTATATAGATCTCTGCCCATCTTTGTTCAAATCCCTAGCCAACAAGAATGATGTCCCCCTTCAAAAAGTATTACATCTTACTCTATATTTCTATTGCCTATAAACAGTCTAGCACATCAATGATGTTTTCTGATAGAGCTAATCATCGTGTTTACACCAAAAATAAAGAAGTGCTAAACTATTCATGTCGATCTTCTGGACATCCTCAAAACAACCCTTGTTTCTTTCTGTCCAAACTATCGACCATATGCATGTTGAACAATTTTCCATCTCTCCTCCTTTATTACATTTACATCCCCGTTCCAGCTGCTTAGTACTCTTTTAATGCTCCCAGGTTCTACCCACCTGATCCAGGTTGAAAACATTCTTTATAGCTGCTCTGTCCATTTCCAATGTAAGAAAAGCCGGTTGATTGTGTGAAGAAAGGATCTTGGGCCTAACTCAACCCCAAAAGCTAGCATATGAGGGGAGGATTGCTCAAGTCCATATAAGAAGACTTACAGTTCACTCCCTAACAATGTGGGACTTTCACCCACTCTAACACCACCTTCACGCCCAGGCCTAACAAAAGTGTGGTTCGGGTGCTGTTTGTATGCAAGATAGAATAGATAAGTTGTTGTTACTGAATGCATTGGGTCTATCAGTACGTATAGGTCCATGCATTATTCCATTATGTTTTGCAGCAATTCCAACATTTTCAGCAGCACCACAAGTTGAATTTTGATGCACTGCAGTAAGGAAAGAAAACTTACACATTAACTTGAGACAACAACACAAGCTTCTCAAATGCAGGTTCTAGCAAGAACAATGATAACAAGCAAATAGAAGGCAATGAAGATAAGGATAAGTCTAGACGAGCTTAGGGACAGGCTCCAAACTGAACACAGTGCTCGTCATTCTTGTTGCAGATAAGATCAGACAACTTATTATTTTGACGTTAAGAGTTTCTCGTAGAGGGTGCTGAATCCATTTTGCAACTTTGGAGGCCTTGTAAAGCACAGAGAGGTTCATTTTTGTAAAGAAAATACTGCCTACATAGTATATATGCTACCATTTTCAAAAAAATATGGTGCTTGCTGGTTTTACCAATATCATGTATGCTTGTACCTTCCAATGCAACCTCCTAGAGAAAAAACTAACCACCAATAGGCATCTTTCAGCATAGAAGATTCTAAGACTATCTTACTAGGAATTAGGTAAGTGCAAGTTCTTGAAGGGAAATTATTTGCATCATTGAAGATCAGAAAGCCAGGTATACAGGAGATTAGACATGTTAAAGAAAAAATGACAGGTTTAATATAAGGAAAGACATAAAAAAAACTCTCATTGACATATAAATAATGGATCCCAAATAACTTTAGAAGTTACACACAAAAGAAAAATGGTACAGAAACAAATTCCACCTTCATAATAACTATGTATGCTTGATGTAAGCATAAACATTATTAGGAAAGACATAAAAGACTCTTATTGACATATAAATAATGGATCCCAAATAACTTCAAAAGTTACACGCAAAAGGAAAATGGTACAAAAACCAATTCCACCTTCATAATAACAGTGTCTGCTTGATGTAAGCATAAACATAAAGAACATACTGACATACCAAAAAATTATCAAAATGTTCTACAATGTAATGCATAGTTTTTTTCGTTTTTTGAAATTGAATGCAGTGCATAGTTTAAAAATGTGCAAACAACAGTTAATGTGGCAAGTGAAGCATCACGTACTGGAAGGAAAATTTAAAACATGGTGGAGGCAAATGAAAGAGGGTATCTGAAAGAATGATCAGAGGGCAGGGTGGAACTCCCTCATAGCAAGTCAAATGAAGTTTAAAACTATATAAAGAAGATGAAACTAGAGGCTTCTGTATATTTCTCACATACTTGGCATAAACCATGTGTGAATGAGCACAACAGAATCAAATGTACTGAGACAAAGCAGGCATTTGATTGTAGATCAAATGGAAGAGTCTGCCAACCGGCCAAATTTAGGAGCAGCTCTGGTCCATGCACCATTTTGAGGTAAAATTATATGGTTAAAAATTTGGACGTTACTTAATATATGCACAAACTGAATATGAACTGCCCAGTTAGACAAGTGCTTTTTGTAGCTACCCAGTGACAACCTTAGTGAAAGAATACATCAATGAGAAGTTAACTCAGTAAGCTTAATGAGCTTTCCCCTTCAAGGAATGAAAGTGTGGATGACCCGACATCAAATATACGATTGTTATTATACACACAATCTCCATACAATAGCAACAACATACCCGATATATATTCGGGCAGAATATATGCAAACCATATCTCTACCTCCGAGACGAAAAGAAAATGGTAGCACCAATCCTCACTAAATACTTCATAAGACAAAAAACAGCCAATACTTACAAAACTAAATGAAGCAAAAGAAGTTCATTGTCTTGATCACCAGCAAGTAAAATAAATGTTTACAATTGAAGATTCAAAAAGGTTGCAAAAGAAAGAAGCAAACGTTCTATTTAACAAGTATCAAAGGGAGGAAAGAATAAGAGTAAATCCAGTAAGTATACAAGAAGTATGAACACTATAGTCAATGAACAAAATATGAATTGTAGTTTGGCCATTTAGCATCCATTACTCCAACAGAGAATCAGGTCTTGCAAGAAGGTCGAAAGGTTTGCCTATCGAGTCTTTCAAGATTGTGATTTGACCCTCTTTCATAAGAAAGTCTTTGTCGAGGGTATCTACCTTTCTTTTCAACATGTTGATCTCATAATTCAACAGCATGTTCATCTTACTATAGCTCTTAACTTCCTCCTATATGAAATCCCTTTCCTGAAACACTTTTGGTAGTATCGCCTTCACAACGCCAAGTTCCTTCATGCATTCTTGCAAATCATTAGTGAGCTGGTTGATAGTTTCATCCTTTTTTAGCACCTACCAAAATCAACCATAAACCATGAAAAACAAGAAAGACACAATGATCACTAATAACATTTTATCAGAAATTCAAAACAAACTCATAGCCTAGACATTCAACCAAATCATGAATCCTTTATAACTATTAAAATTCACAGTAGATAACTCGTGAGCTTGTCCAAGATTTAAGTCAGATGAATGAGCAAACTTACCGAAACCCCTTTGGGTAACTTTACCACATCAGAGCACAATCAGATCAATGGGTTTAAGGATATCACAAAGTTTATCATATTCTTGGTTGGTTCAACTGATTACACATTAAGGCGATCAGACATTTCATAGAAGACTACCACATGCCAACAACTCATGTATACAAGTTCATAAAGAAAATCGTGAACTTCAGATGGAACAAAGATGAACCTAAAATCAAACAGAAATAGAAAGCTAATGCAGAGAGAGTAACATGCGAACAGGCTATCATATATGAAGATGAGGTATCCAAAGTTGAAAAATAAAAACTATTCCGTTTCAACAAGATCTTAACATTGCCTGCTTACCTGAAGCTCGAGATATTTCAACTTGGGTGTGGCATAAGAAAGAGTGTCCAGTGCATTTTGCACTTTATATTTAAGAATGTTATTACCTCTAACTGTTGTGGCTTGATCAGCCTGAAGTTGCTTTATGTCTATCTCCTTGGAATAGAGCTTTTCCCTTAGCACAGTTGTAAGCAAAGTCTCCGATTTAAGCTCTTTAACCTTTTCTTGGTAGTTTTCCTAGACATAATATCTATTGTCTTGAGCTACTCGATATTTCGCTTGTAACTGAGTGAGCTGCTACCTTAGATTTTGATTCTCCTTTGACACTTGCTCTGTTCTCTTAGACAAATCTTCAAGGTGTTTCTCCAAAAATGACATCTTGATTCTATTATCTACTTCCTTCTCATTAAATTAAGAGACTTCCCTTTGTAGAGAGACATTCTTCTCTGCAAGCTCCCTTACCCTTTCACGGAATCTATGTTGTTCAATTTGGTATTTCTCAAGTTTTAGAGACTAATCGCTGGATCTTCTATCCAACTTCTTTTTCAGTACTGATTGTAACTCATTTTTTCTGTCTCCAATCTTCATGTCCATGAATCTAGTTCTGCCTATAATATGCTGGCTTCTTCCTTAGCAGAAGCCCTTTCAGCAACTTGATTCCATAGCATGCTTGAAACTTTAGAAGCCATTTGTACCTTATCCTTTGTCAATCTTCTAATAGTCCGAATCAACACTGGAACGCTAAGGTCTCTGCCGTGAAGATACATTTGTCATTACTTTGGACAAGCAAATGCAAATTAAAACATCAGTTTAAGTGTGAAAAAAGGAAGCTACAGCAAAATGATATGCATACCGCTTGAATCACGACCAGATTTCTTAGCATGAACTTTCTTACTGTGACCATTGGAGATTTGCTCAGATCTGTGAAATTCTTTCTTCCTGACCTACTGTCATAGTAGGATCCAGATGACAATGAAGCACTCCTCCAAGAAGAAACTTCCTTTGACTTTAATGGTGGCGAAGGGGTCTTGTTTGTATCATTAGTTGATGATCGAAAAAAGAAGAAGTTGTTCTTCATCATCTCTATGTATAGAGACTGTACATGAATCAAACTAGTGTCCATGAGATTTCAAAGGACAAAGAAAACACTCATAAACAACTACTCATAAATCATTATCCATTTATGAAAATACTGCAAGCTAACTAAATACTTATGAGACAAAGCAAAACATCTCTCTTTCTACATGCTTCTTCTTTAACAACAACATACGTAACACCTACCTTGGAAAGTAGAAAATTTGTTTCCCATAAATCCTCGGCAAGGAAAGCAAAAACACGAGGATATTAACAACAATAGCAAGTAAGAAAACAGAGATATACGATACAAGAAGTAGAAAAGAAAAATATATACTAATACTACTACCAGAAGAGACATGACGCGAAACGATTTACTACTAGTCTTCTACTGAAAATTAATAAAATACCCCACAAACAAATAGCACAAGAACATTTCAAAGAACTTATCAAATCCTTCTGATAAAACAAAGAATAATGGTAAATAATCAAAAAAAAAAAAAGAGAAATTACTGAATCAAAGAGTTGAAAGAGTAAGAGCCGGCAAAAGGTTGTTAGAATCTGTAGGATTCTTGTCATTTTTTCTTGAAATGTAAAAATAGCAAAAGACTAGAATGAAGAAAACTTTTTTTCTATGTCTTTCATTCATCATCGTACAATGCATATATACAACTAACAAGGATCTATAAATTGCAAGTAAATATTTACAAAGATCTGTATATGAAAAGTGAATATTTACAAGGATCTAGAAATATGGCAAGTGAATTTTTACATACTCATAATGAAAAACTTGAGAAATACCCATGTGAGAGAGAGAGAGAGAAGAAAAGTTTAAAAAATATTTTGTGTTATTCAATGGCTATAAATATCCATATGAGGTCAAATTTTCCATATAATAGAAATAAAATGTAAACTATAAATTAAATTTTTCAAATTAGCACACAAATTAACTAAAATTATGAAATTTAAGATATTTAGTTTTGCAAAATTTAAATTTTCCATATAAACATCACTGAATTGATATAAACAATATTTTGAAATGTGGTAAATTTATTAAATAACCCAAAAATATTGTAATATTGTATTTCTTTTATCTCTGGATCTTTTTTTAACACATAAGAAATACTAAAGTCATACAATAATCTCCTTTCTTTTTATAGTCTAAACTTACCATTTAAAAATTGTTTCATTTGAATTAATAAGATCAGAGTAGATTGTACAAAATCAGTTAATAAATGATATATATTTCCATTAAATAAATAAAGTACGATATAATTGTAATAAGACTACACAATCAACTAATTAATTTCACTTAATTAGATTAAATTTTATGATCATAATATATAGACTAAAGTTCCTTAAACTTAATGTTGTAAATTTCAAAATATATTTATGGCTAAAGTAATAGTCCATGTTTGTTGTTTTTCTCAATCAATATATGTATATCAATTACGGAACTTTGCATATATTCTTTATTAAAATAATTGTCAATATTAACTGATTTTTACCGTAATTTAATATAATTAGGTTGATAACAATACAATTATTATTAATATTATATATTTGTTAACCATAAATTTGTCCTAATTTTATAGCTTGATTATATTTAATTAATCTACAATTACATAAAGGACTCAAATATGGAAACAATTGATATTAATTACCTTTGTAATTTCGAAAATTTAATCCCATGAATTTCGCATATTCTTATAGTTTGATTATATCAAATTGATATTAATTACCTTTATAATTTTGGGAAGAATTTTTAAAAGGTAACAATTTGTTTTCCTAATTGCAGATTTATTTTTCAAAAATTTATTATAAATTTTTAATTTGATTATAGTTAATTAATTATTTTATTATCTTTATAATTTTCTAAAAACTCAAATAAGGTAACACTTATTTTTTTCTCAATTACAAATTTTCTTAAATTCAATCTTTTATTATTTTACTAAAATAGTTCAAATTTAATTGTTTTGAGGCATGACATCTTTTTGTCTATAAATCTTTTTTAATACATAAGAAATGCTAAAGTCATACAATAATCTCCTTTATTTTTATAATCAAAACTTACCATTTAAAAATCATTTCATTTGACTTAATAAGATCATAGTAGATTGCACAAAATCAATCAATTAATTATATGTATTTTTATTAAATAAATGATGCACGAAATTGTTGTAATAAAACTATACAATCAACTAATTAATTTCAATTAATTAGAATCAATTTTATGATCATAATATATGGACTCAAGTTCTTTAGATTTAATGTTGTAAATTTTAAAATATATTTATGGCTAAAGTAAAAGTCAGTGTTTTTTATTTTTGTAACCAATATATGTATATCAATTACGAAACTTTGCATATATTTTTTATTAAAATAATTGTCAATATTAACTAATTTCTAACTCAATTTAATCTAAATAATTTGATAACAATAAAATTATTATTAATATTATATATTTATTTACCATAAATCTGTCCTAATTTTATAGCTTGATTGTAGTTAATTAATCTACAATTACATAAAGGGCTAAAATATGAAAACAATTGATATTAATTACCTTTATAATTTCGGCAATTCAATCCCATGAATTTCTCATGTTTTTTATAGATTGATTATATTAAATTGATATCAATTACCTTTTTAATTTTGGGAAAAATTTTAAAAAGGTAACGATTATTTTTTTTCCTAATTACTGATTTATTTCTCAAAAAAATTTTATAATTCATAATTTGATTATAGTCAATTGATTATTTAATTATCTTTATAATTTGATAAAAGCTCAAATAAGGTAACAATTATTTTTTTCTAAATTACGGATTTTCTTATATTCAATCTTTTATTATTTTACTAAAATAGTTCAAATTTAATTGTTTTGAGGGATGACAACTTTTTGTCTCTAAATATTTTTTAATGCATAAGAAATGCTAAAGGCATACAATAATCTCCTTTCTTTTTATAATCCAAACTTACCATTTACAAATTATTTCATTTGAATTAATAAGATCATAGTAGCTTGCACAAAATCAATTAATTAATTATTTGTATTTTTATATAAAAAATGATGTACGGCATAATTGTAATAAAATTGCACAATCAACTAATTAATTTTAATTAATTAGAATCAATTTTATGATCATAATATATAAACTCAAGTTCCTTAAATTTGATGTTGTAAATTTTAAAATATATTTATGGCTAAAGTAGTAGCCAGTGTTTGTTGTTTTTTTTACCAATATATGTATATCAATTACGAAACTTTGCATATATTTTTTATTAAAATAATTATCAATATTAACTGATTTCTATCTCAATTTGATCTAATTAATTTTATAACAATAAAATTATTATTAATATTATATATTCATTTACCATAAATATATCCTAATTTTATAGCTTGATTATATTTAATTAATCTACAATTATATAATGGACTCAAATATGGAAACAATTGATATGAATTACTTTTATAATTTCAAAAATTTAATTCCATGAATTTGACATATTCTTATAGTTTGGTTATATCAAATTTATATTAATTACCTTTATAATTTTGGGAAGAATTTTAAAAAGGTAACTATTATTTCATTTCCTAATTACTGATTTATTTCTCAAAAATTTCTTATCAATTTACAATTTGATTATTTAATTATCTTTACAATTTGCTAAAAACTCAAATAAGGTGACAATTATTTCTTTTCTTAATTATGGATTTTCTTATATTCAATCTTTCATTGTTTCACTAAAATAGTTCAAATTTAATTGTTTTGAGGGATGACATCTTTTTGTCTATAAATCTTTTTTAATACATAAGAAATACTAAAGTCATACAATAATCACCTTTATTTTTATAGTTCAAACTTATCATTTAAAAATCATTTCATTTGAATTAATAAAATCATAGTAGATTGCATAAAATCAATCAATTAATTAAATGTATTTTTATTAAATAAATGATGTACGAAATTGTTGTAATAAAACTAAACAATCAACTAATTAATTTCAATTAATTAGAATCAATTTTATGATCATAATATATAGACTCAAGTTCCTTAAATTTAATGTTGTATGTAAATTTTAAAATATATTTATAGCGAAAGTAATAGTCAACGTTCGTTGTTTCTTTACCAATATATGCATATCAATTACGAATCTTTCCATATATTTTTTATTAAAGTAATTGTCAATATTAACTAATTTCTAGTTCAATTTAATCTAATTAATTTTATAGCAATAAAATGATTATTAATATTATATATTTATTTGCCATAAATCTGTCCTAATTTTGTAGCTTGATTATATTTAATTAATCTACAATTATATAAAGGTCTCAAATACAAAAATAATTGATATTAATTACCTTTATAATTTCAAAAATTCAATCCCAAGAATTTCTCATATTTTTATAGATTGATTACATTAAATTGATATCAATTACCTTTTTAATTTTGGAAAGAATTTTAAAAAGATAACAATTATTTATTTTCCTAATTACTAATTCATTTTTCAAATATTTTTTATAAATTTATAATTTAATTATAGTCAATTAATATTATTATATTTATAATTTACTAAAAACACAAATAAGGTAACAATTATTTTTTTCCTAATTATGGATTTTCTTATATTCATTCATTTATTTGTTTACAAAAATAGGTCAAAATTAATTATTTTGAGGGATGACACCTTTTTTTAATATTTTTTATTTAGAATGATTACAATATTTTCTATATAAATTGATTAATTAATATTTATTAATTGGTTATTCTTTTAAATAATTTTTCTTGTAATCTTTAGTTTAGTCAATTGTATTCAAATCATTCATATATATGTTTTTTATAATACTATTATTAAAAACATATGAAATGTAATCTATTAAATATAAAATATGAAATAATATTAAATATTTAAATAATCAACAAAATAGTTTTTTGTTATGAAATGATGGTTTTTTGTTGTAAAAATTCAAATAGGTAGTTCTCAATATGACACTTGTCTTAGTTTTAGGCTAGACTATCCTCATTTATTATATAAATAGATAATTTCAACAAAATTAATTAGAGTATTTTATTATAAAAATAATATAAAATATTATTTTGTTAAAAATAATATAAAATATGGTATATTAATAATATTTGCATTAATTATGCTTCTATTTTCTTACACAGTATTTGATTCTACGTATTAAAAATAACATTGAATCAATGGTGAAAGTGGAGGGACTTCTTCCTTTATTGGGGTTTTTCTTTTTGGGAAAGCTGACACTTTCTTGACTACCAACCACCCAACACAAAGCTTACACTTCTTGGTAGATTGGCTATTTTTTCA
Source organism: Capsicum annuum (assembly GCF_002878395.1). NCBI lineage: Eukaryota > Viridiplantae > Streptophyta > Magnoliopsida > Solanales > Solanaceae > Capsicum > Capsicum annuum. Next base: position 235,672,018 of record NC_061121.1, on the reverse strand, counting down.
TACGGTACTAATTTATATACATTTTCTTTGATATTTGTTATGTTGTTAGTTTTATTTTGCGTATTGTATTAGTTTATATGCATTTATCTTTTATGTTTGGTATATTATTATGATCCTAAGCTGGGAGTCTATCGAAAACATCCTCTCTACTTCACCTGAGTAGTGATATGATCTGCATACACTAACCTCCCCAGACCCCACTATGTAGGAATACACTGGGTGTTGTTGTTGCTTTTGTTGTTTCTTATACAGTATTTGATTCAAAGTATTAAAAATAACACGAATTACATAATTTTGTTTTTACATAATACCCCCACTTTAAGCATGTTAATGCATGCATTAGATCC
>NC_061121.1:235651341-235671571 GCF_002878395.1 Capsicum annuum | reverse complement strand
GTATTAAAAATAACATTGAATCAATGGTGAAAGTGGAGGGACTTCTTCCTTTATTGGGGTTTTTCTTTTTGGGAAAGCTGACACTTTCTTGACTACCAACCACCCAACACAAAGCTTACACTTCTTGGTAGATTGGCTATTTTTTCATACGGTACTAATTTATATACACTTTCTTTGATATTTGTTATATTGTTAGTTTTATTTTGCGTATCGTATTAGTTTATATGCATTTATCTTTTATGTTTGGTATATTATTTTAATCCTAAGTTGGGAGTCTATCAGAAACATCCTCTCTACTTCACCTGAGTAGTAATATGATCTGCATACACTAACCTCCCCAGACCCCACTATGTAGGAATACACTGGGTGTTGTTGTTGCTTTTGTTGTTTCTTATACAGTATTTGATTCAAAGTATTAAAAATAACACGAATTACATAATTTTGTTTTTACATAATACCCCCACTTTAAGCATGTTAATGCATGCATTAGATCCATTGCATTACTAATGTCATAAATTTTGAGGTATTAGTAATTCACACCTCAATACACAATAGAATATATAAATAATTTTTGCATTAGTTATACATAAGATAAAAAGATATATATCAAACAAGGGACTACTAATACACATTAAATTAATGGATGCATTAATTTTTACGTAATACATTCCATGCTTTTTCACAGATTTGATTATTATTCCTTATCTTGAGCCGAGAGTCTATCGGAAACAGTCTTTCTACTTCTTCGGAGGTAGTGATATGAATTACGTATATCTTACCCTCTCCAGACCCCACTATGTGAAAATATACTGAATTTATTATTGTTGTTGTTATTAATTTTTTAATACACTCTATCAAAAGACTCTATGCTTCTCATTTAATTATACCTTTAGCTCCTCTTTAATTAAGATAATTGCTCTCTGACTCCACCTTGCTTTTCAAATATATAAATAAATAGCAATGAAATTAATTTTGCTCATTACTCTACTAATTATAGTAATGTTAGGTGAATTCATCAACTTAAAATTAGAGTACATTCACTCATGCTACATGTTATAGCTATAGTTCAAAAAAGGAATTATACATTTGACATAATACATAAATGTGTTTTCAACTTGACATCATCAACAAATATTTATATATTTTAATTTTGAGTGTTGCACAAATAAATACTTAGACTATCATATAAAGTTAAAATAAATAAATATATATATATATGCGAGTTTTGTATCGCAATTTGTCATGCAAAATGTGTGCATCTCATATAATTTGTCATGCAATTAAAGCGTTTGTGTCTAGGGGAGTGCATCGGTCGGTTCGGTTGGGTTTTACATATTATCGTTAGATTTATTGGTTTTCGGTTTCTAAATATGCTAAACCATTAACCAAACCAATAAAATATTTTTTTTCGGTTTTTAGTCCTTAACGATTCAGTTTTCGGTTCAACCGATAAGAAAATACTCATAAAATAGAAATAATAGTAACTAACATGTAAAAAATGAATCTTAGTTTCAACAAAAATCCTACATGAAGTGTTTAAATTTACAAAAATCTTCAAGTTTGAACTAAATATTGTTAGGAGAAATTAAGAGTTTATATAATTGAAATAATAGGTTTGTTAATTTGTAGAAATAAAAGATAAATATATAATAAGTCATATATATTTTATTATTGGGTTATTGGTTTACCCAATAGCCCAATAAGAAAAAATTGAACCAAACCAATAACCCAATAATTTTTTATAACACCCCATACTTTCAACTTATGCCATAAGGTGTGCGACGCACAACCTAATGTGTGCGATAAAGAGTGCGCCGCACAACCTATATTATGCGATGAGGTGTGCGCCGCTTACATTACTACTCAAGTGACTTAAACACTCCATTTTTGGGACAAAATAGTCCTTTTCCCACCCTTATTTAGTCATAAACACGAAATTCAGTCTCAAAATACCCCAAAATACACCTTCATTCATCAAAATTGCTCAAGAACTCTCCTTAGGGTTTCAAAATAAAACCCCAAGCAACTCAAGATTCAACCGTGGGTTTTTGAAACTAATTGCATATTTGGAATCCCCAAAACTTAGGCTTCAAGAAACATCTATCATCTTCGCATATAGAGGTACGTGGGGTTATCCTAAAATCTCATGGGCCTTTAAATTCATGTTGTACAATGGGGGTTTTGAAACTACGAATATAATCATGTTTTGAACGCTTCTATAATATTGATTTGGTCTTTAGGCCTATTTCCAAAGTAATTTGACATATTATATATGTATATGCATTTGTTTCAGAAGGCCTGATATCTGGAAGTTTCATTTATCATTTATTATTTTTGGATCTACTGGGGGCCTTGTCCCAATTTTTAGATAGATATTTATTTCAGTCATGTAGTAGAGATTTTGCAGATATTATAGAGATGTTGTGTTGAGATTGTGAGACATTATTCCCCGTTATTGATTTTATATGATTCTTGACCATGTTTCCATAATATTGTTTATCTTCTGTATTTCTTTTATCATATGAGTTATGTGCATGATTATTAGACAAATAGGGGTGTTTCGGGCTTTCATGGTTCAGAATTCTCATCATGGCCAGGGCCCCAGTTTGGGTCGTGACAAACTTGGTATCAGAGCACGGTTCATGGTCCCAGGGTGTTTGCAAAATCACGTCAGGTAGAGTCTTGTTTATGGGTGTGTAGCGCGCCACACTTATAAGCAGGAGGCTACTAGGCGTTTAGGAACGTCTCTCTTTCTTCATGTTTCAGTTTGTGCAATAGAGTCAAAATGTTCCTCTTTCATACTGTCAGTCGTGCTATGGTGTCGCCCATATGAAGGTAAAGTCATCCCAAATTCTTTCCTTACTCTGATGTTCTTAGACATGTCCCATTATTGGGGTGATTCAAGTGCAAAAAGTTTAGAATCTACATGATAGTCTTTTTCGATTGTGTCATATAAGAAAAAAAAATTATGCAAAGACTCGAGAGGAGTCTGTTGGTGCTTCAATATGTGTTGATTCTGATGTAAACATTGATCCTGATGGAATCGTACTTTCCAGCTTATGGTATTGAGTGTATCTAGTCCCTCCCAAAAATCTGGATACAAATGTGGACAGTGTATAGCAGAATGTTGGAACTGTATTTCCACCCGAATAGTAGCATAAATTAAAGTGTTGTTGTCATAACCTATCGGTAATGAAATTAGACCAAGAAGTTAGTGATGTGAAGTCACAAAGTTAGAAGTCGGAGTGAAGGTGATTTTTGGTGTAAATGAATATTTCAGTTGAATAACCGATATTTGAGGATGATTTACCCTTTTATAGTGATAAACTAATGTGGTAGCTAGTAGCACGTGTGGATGGTATAGTAGTCCATGGGGGAAGTATTTTACCAGATTTTAATTTATACAAAGTAAGATGTGTATTCTCAGACCATTAAATATTGTGTCAATTTTCTATCTCTTGTAATAGGTAATCTTGTTATCATGGTGTTTTTGAAAAAAAAAATTAAAGTCTAGTGAAGCCGTATGGGGCTCTTTCAATTCACTAGCATAGTTGCCTTGTCATCCATCTCATTTTCTTTTTCAAAATACAAAACCAAAGTCTAGTAAAGCCGTATGAGGCCTATTTTGATTCACTAGCAACTTGTTGTTCTTTTGTTGGTTTAATATATGTATGGCTGAATCTGTTTGCATAAGATGGAGTTGGCAAAGGGGCGATTCGTCTTTGTGAGTTAGTTTAGTATAAGGTAGAGAAGGAGTTGTTAGTCAGGGTGATTTGTTGGTTGCTTGAATATGAAAAATAGCTATATTAGCGAGTAATTTATGATTATAGACTCATGGTTGTTTGAGGAATTTGAAGGCAGTCTAAATGTATGCTTGGTAAGTAAGCATGAGGTGAGAAATCCGCATAAGTAGATAAGATCGTATGGGGTTATAATATCAGATTAAGGTTGATCATGTCTATTATGTGACCTTATCCCTTGACCTTTTTCGTTAGTAGTTGTAAACTAGTACTACTTATGAGAAGGTATGTAGCAAATTATGAGGTATTTGGACAGTACTACATGACTGGCAGAGATTTTTCAAAGTTTTGCAGGAGTTCTCGAAACTATTTTCTAAAAAATTAAGAGTAATTTGAAAAAAAATCTATATAAATCTTTTACTTAGTGATTGCCTAAATATCAATTAGGACGGGGAGTCAGGGGTAGAAGTTCCAACATGATGAAATACCTGAAAGATGGCGAGGGCAAATCGAGGATCGTAGGAGGTCAACATGGAGTAGTTTCTTTCAAACTAATCATTTTTTTGTGGATACAGGGATAGATACACAAAATGAGCGTTTCTTTTGAAAAATCCCCAAGCAAGTCGGGAGCCATGATAGAGCATATAAGGCGTAATAACGGTACTTTTGGTAGCCCAAAAACTGGCTCAACACCCATTTATTGACGACCTTTCGAATTGTCCATCTCATTTCTTGAGATCATGGAGCACAAACAAAAGTGTCTTGTCTTCTTTACAAATATTGTATTTAGAATTTTTCTAAAAAAAAATAGTCGCTAGCAAAAGCGAATTTGTGTCTACTAATCGTCTACCTTGAGTACAGGAACATGCAGAAAGAAAGACCCTAACAAATGATTTCGGGAGAAACTGTTTTTAATTTACCAGAAGAACCATTGCATGTCATTGCCAAGAGGGCCATTACATATCATCGTCATTCAATATCTGTTGACGCGCTAGACACAACGCTGGTATCGAGGATATCATCAGCATTCAATATATCCGTTGATACACAAGACACAATGTTGGCGTCGAGGATATCACCATCATTCAATATCTATTGACGTGCTAGACATAACGCTAGCATCGAGGATATTATCAGCATTCAATATATCTATTGACTCGCAAGACACAACACTAGTGTTGAGGATATCATCATCATTCAATATCTTTTGACGCGCTAGATACAATGCTGGCGTCGAGGATATCATCAACATTCAATATATCTGTTGACACATAAGACACAACGCTGGCGTCGAGGATATCATCATCATTCAATATCTGTTGATGCGCTAGACACAATGCTGGCGTCGAGGATATCATCATTATTATATATCTGTTGACACACAAGACACAATGTTGACATCGAGGATATTACCATCATGCAATATCTATTGACATGCAAGACATAATGCTGGCGTCAAGGATATCATCATCATCCAATATCTGTTGACGCGCAAGACACAACACTGGTGTTGAGGATATCATCATCATTCAATATATCTATTAAAACGCAAGACACAACGTTGGCATCAAGGATATCATCAGCATTCAATAAATCTGTTGACACGCAAGACACAATACTAGCGTCGAGGATATCATCATCATTTTATATCTATTGACACACAAGACATAAATACTGGCATCGAGGATATCTTATCATTTTATGAATCATCATCTAAATGCATCGAGAGCACACTATTTGAAGGAACGCCTTTAAGCCATTATCTAAGGATGAATGATATATAAGATTTCCTAGAAATTGACAATTTGAGGGTCATCTATAAGTCATATTATTTGAAATAGGGTAGTGTGCAAGATCACCTATGAATTGATAGCCAGTTGGTCATCCGTAATCCACACCAACATCCTAACCGGATAGTGTGCAAGATCGCGCAAAAATTGATAGTTCAAAGGTTATCCATAAGTCGCAACTAAATTCTTATCGGAGAATATGCAAGATTATCAAATTGATACGTCCAAGGGTTCTCTATAAGCCGTGTCATATCCAAAATCGATTATGTGCAGGATTACCCAAAGACTAACAATTTGAGGGATTATCTATAAGTCATATTGTATCCAAGGTCGGATGATGTGCAGGAACACCTGAAAGCTAGCGATTGTAGGGATATATGTAAGCCATCTCTTATTCAAAGTCGGATAATGTGTAGGATTACCTAAAATCTAGAAATCAAAAGGATATTTTTAAGTCACCTCGTATCCAATATCAAATAATGTGTAAGATTATATAAAGATTGATAATTTAAAGGAAATTTATAAATCGATCATCGGCTATAACCGGAGAGGTTATCATTCCACATGCAACAAATGATATAGGTACCCAAAGGGTTTCCACACCAGCACAAGATTACACGGTTGTAGAGACCATTCTGCATAAAGTATCGCCGGTGTCCAAAAGGGCCACCCACTTTGAAGACATATTCAATCAATAAATGTCATAATTATACAACAACCAAGAGGGTTATTGTATTTGGTATTGCCGGTTATTTCATTCCAAAAAGGTATATGAAGAGATAACTTCGTTTTTCAGACCACAACTCACGTGGAGATATGGTAAAAGACTGCATACCTCTTTCATGAATTATGTTTAGCACTAACACTTTTTGCTTGAAGCATTGTCGAGAGCATCCGAGAGGATAAAAATCTCAAATCAAAACCACAGGTGCGGATGACTTCAAATAGGACGTAGCACCCGAATCCAACCTTTTTTCTTTTTCCTCTATATGATCACGCACGTTCCACGCGAATCCATACGAGAAGAATCCGAGAATCTTCTAGAAACACACTTAGGTGTCTCATCCTACGTTCAAATACCAAAATTCTCGAATAGAGGTTTACAAATTCGTACATAGGTGGAGTATTTTCATTGGCTTGTGAAGATTATTCCCTTTTCACCAATTTCTGTTGGTCACTTTTTCAAATTCTGTTCAAGAAAATCAAAATAGAGGTACAGTTCGTTAGGGTCCGAATCTTTTGAATTTCAAAAATAAACCCTCAATCCCCTTCTGTAAGTAGCTCTCTTTAGAGCAAGAAAAAGGGATTTTTTTGGGGATTTTGGAATTCTTTTTCACTGGCCTCTCCTTTTCTTTATGGGTTCTCATCTTCTTTCTCTTTGGAGTTTGAAATTTTAGAGGTAAAGGGGGTTCAGAAGTTTTGGGTTGAAAATTTGGGGTTAGAGAAAATCTTTAAAAATTCAAAAATACACAAAAAAAATGGGGTTAGAAAGGGGGGCTCTCAGAGGGAAAAAATATTATCTTTACGCCCAAGAAACATACATTTTTAGGAGGTGCGTCTGAACGGTCAAAGCAGTTGTGAGTTTTTCAGTGGTCGGAATCCTATTGTCAGCTAGTTATCCCATTTTGCTGCCCCAAAAAAGGTAAATACACCTTTCTTTTTAATTTTGTTATGGTTATCATTTTCTTCTTCGTGGTTCCACTTATGTTTGCTGGGAATGACTATTGTAGAGGCCTGGAAGGCATAGGATATATTGTTCTACAAATAAACTCATTGTTGCCCGTGTTTGATTGGCTATCGTTCATTCTTAATCTCTCTCATTTTATTCTGTTTGAATGTTACTAGTTAGCTTTAATGCTTCGACTTTAGAAATTATTTTGCTGGTCTTATATTCGATGTTGGTTTGTTATTCATAGATTAGGAGGATAAAATCTTTACGTATTTTCAAAATTCGAAAAATGTTCAAAGAATAGATATTAGGCAGCCTGTTCGCATATCTTTTTTGCTCAAATGTAGGAAATTGTGATAAATAAGAACTCGAATGTTATTTTCTTTCGACTTGCCACTCTCGATGTACAATAGTCTCATTTGATTCTAAATTTTATTTTAAAATATAAGAGTGGACCATAGGGCTGAATTATGTTTTCTTCATGGCTAATTCAATTTGCTGCAATTGACTCATGAGAACAAATTAAAGTTTGACGGGCTAATGTTTCTTTCCTTTCTTGCTTTTCTTGTTCGCATATAAGTTGTGGCATCTTGTGTCATGATTAAATTACCTAAAATTGGGTTTATGTAGTGTTTGAATCTCATTTGTTTGTTAACCCAGTGGTAACAAAGGCATTAAAATTTCATCCTTTCTTTTCTTGAAGTTTCAGCTATCGTATTCCTTGCCTAAAGTGATTAAGTCTTTAATTTTGTATGTTTGGCATTTTGGAATTTGAACGTTGCTTGTGATCCATCGTTTATGTAGTATGATCTAGGAGTTGTAACTCTTTTTTGTGATATGCTTAATTGGTTCCTTTTGTGGCATTAAAGTGATAAATTATTTTCTTTTTTTTGCTAAAGACCATAAGAATGCTACAGCTTATTAATTGTTAAAATCTTGGATGTATGTTAATTTCTTCATTCCTTTCTTTGCATGCACCCCCCTTGGAGTTCAAATGGGCCCCTTCTCTCTTTGCATTTCATAAATGGGCCAATGAGGCCTATCCTTCCGAGTTAAGCCCAAAAGAAAATTCAAGAATCCATCACATGGCGTACCGATACGAGGAATTGAAAGAAGAATGGGTTAAAGTTCCATCTTTGAAGCGCTAAAGGGGACTTGAAAATCTTGTTATTTCTTCTTTATTGATTTATTTATCCATTGTTTCCATTATTTATTTATTTACTTATTTATATTTTTGTTTATTTAGTGACTTATTTATTTATTCATTTGGGCCTCGAAGCCAAAGCTGTAAATTTAAAATAGGTGGAGCGAGACTCAAGCCGAAAAGGGCTCGAAAACATAAAATTAAGGCAGGTGAAAGATGGGTCAAAAATCTAACTAGATTAGGACAAGGTCAACGGTTTGGTCTTAAAAGGCTAAATCACTACTTCTCCCCTTTCCCTTTTTTCTATTTGCTTACTTGTTTTACGTGTGTTTTGCGAACCTAGTAAAATCCTTAGTCAAGTCGCTAAAAAACTGGTTTTGCATAAACACCAAAATATTCCTAAAATTGCTTTTCTTTTCAAAAAATAAACTTTTTCAAAGCTAATCAAAAGACGATTTTCAAACAGTCCGGATAACCGCAAGTTAGCGGACATTTTAGGTGCCTAATACCTTTCTAAAACGTTAATAGGAACCGCTTATCTAGAATCTCTAACTTAAAATGATTTTTCTATTTTGAATCGTTTGCGGTAACTCACTAAAGGTTTCTTAATTCCTTTTCAAAATTAAGTGGCGACTCTCAAAAAGTCAAAATTTCCGTAAAACAATATCAACCACAATCACATCCACACATCTACTGCCCCACCCGAAAGTAGCAGAAGAATAAGGGTTTGTCGTAATTCAATCCTCTTGACGCTTGTGCTCCTTCTCTTTTAGTTCATTTACAAATTTGTTAAATATTTCAAGCAGCAAGCCCTCATCACCCATTATTCTATAAAATAATAACAACAAAGAAATTCACCTTCAATGTTACGACATAATGAGAATTATGAGATTATGAATAAAAACGTAAAAAGCATTTCATTTTATAGCCAAAGAGGCTAGACAAATTGAAACTAGAGATTTAACAGCATACTTCATCAGAACCGTGAAACAATCACCATTGCTAGAAATTAAAAAACTAAAATAATCACAAATGTCAGAAATTTAAAAACTAACTGCTAGAGCTACTAAATGCATAGTGTTGGAACAACTAATAATTGACATCAACCAATTTCTAGAGGGATAAATTCAACATTAAAAATCACTTAGCAAAATGGTAAATCATGCTAATACTATAAAGAAATAGCCTACCTAAATGTTGAGGAATATAAAACAACAAATCATTCAACACAGCTATTATTCTAAGGTTAAAGTGATGGATGGAAACAAGTCTAGGTTCTGGAAGGATAATTGACATGAGGATGGGAATATGGAACTGATTTTTCCAGATATCTACAACTTGGTATTGTTCTATAGCAGAATTATGGACACCACATGGGTGGAACTTCAATTTTAGAAGGCAACTTAATGACCGGGAGGTAATGAGAGTAGTTGAATTTTTTAATACCGTGGACTTATTCAATGGACTTCAGACAGTGAAGGACGTATTATGGTGGATGGGAAATGAAAAAGGAATGTTCAGTGTCAATAAAGCCTACAAGATGATGAACCAAATAAATCACCTGAATCCAAGATGGCCATGGAAGCAAATATGGAAAAGTAGGATACCTCACACAGTGTCGTGCTTTGTCTTTTTCTGGTTACTGACTAAGGAAGTAGTTCTTACACAAGATAATGTCATAAAGAAAGGGAAAACCTTGTGCTCCAGATATTTCCTCTGTGGAGAAACTTTAGAGACGGTTAACCATGTATTTCTACATTGTAAGTACACCCAACAACTTTGGAGAATTGTCTTAAGACTAAAAGGCATTTCCAGGACAATGCCTAGGAAAGTATCCGAGACTTTAATGTGCTGGGAGAAGCAGGTGTACATGCGAAGGACATAGGTAGATAGAGAATTATCCCTGGTGCTATATGGTGGGCTATATGGAAAGAAAGGAATTCTAGATGTTTTGAGAGCATAGAGAATAGTGTGCAGAAGGATAAACTCAACTGCATTTTGCTTTTATGTTTTTGGTGTAATCAACTATACTCTAATGATACTGCCTCGATAATTGATGTTCTAGACTAAATTTGGATATAGAACAGTCGATTTAGGAGTACTCTTGTATATAAAGGTTTCAGTACAACCCATGTACTGTGTGATATAATACAAAGTAACCAAGTTTAAAAAAAAAAGATAATAATTTTCAAGTACTAAAAGTTTATAAAATAACAAATAAAGCAATTAAATCTGAGTTCAAATTAGGTGGGTTGGGTTATGACCTGCATTTTAGAGCATTTCAACCCAACCCATTTCAGCCCAAGTAGCTTTAGGGTGGGTTAATTACGCGCACATTTATTAACTCAGACCTCTTTGATACACCCAAATCCAGCCAACCCCGCCCATTTGACACCTTTAGTTTAATAGAAGTAAAGTGGACCATGCCAGAACATATACCAGATCTATTGAGTTGAAGTAAAGTGGACTATCAAAGGACACACAACAATCTGTTGAGCTGTTGGATTAGAGGGGATTAGCAAGAGTTGGAAGAAACGGAGGAGAACAATCCTTCCTTGTATTTGGTGGACTATATGGAGAGAGAAAATTGAAGGTATTTTGAAGATAAATATAATTCCATTTAGAAAGTTAAATGGAATAGCATTGTAGATTTTTGTTTTTTGTTTAAGGCACAATGTGTACAGGATGCATAACAGGTAGTAGATCTCTTCGAATCCTCGCATTATTTTCATTATTTTTCATTTCTTTTGGACTGCTAGCATAACCTTAATGTTGACGAATACAAAGTAATATCTCTGGAAAAAAAACTGCTTATCTCAAAAAGAAAAGAATAAAAATGTTCAAACTTCCTTACAGCTCTAGGTATTGGTCCCTTAATACTTGTCCCTCACAACCAGCCAAACTTTCTTTAATAACCGTCGTGTTTGGGCTAGCTTGCACCTTGACTAGTCACACCAGGTACTGCTACCTCCCACCAGCACAGATACTGGGTAACTCTATCCATCAAGGCTTGGACAGACGGTAAGAAATCACCTAGTGTTTTTATCTCTGTTGGAAATTAAACTTGTTACCTCATGGTTCTCAATCTACTTCATTGACCACTAGGTCACACTCTTGGGTGCAAGCGTGCAACCAGCCAATCTATTATTCTGTAAACTAGAATGAGAAGTGTGAACCGCAATATTATATCAAGTTTCCTCTCTCCATATCGCCATAGAGTTACAATAACATTACATTAATCAGAAAGTAAATAAAATTGTTTAAAATAAACCAAATATAATCCTGCCATGTATGCTTAAACACATTTTTTAGAACAATAGTGTTAAATATAAAATCTTTTAGAACTATATTGGAAATAAAAGGTCAATGCAAATCCCAAATGAAGCCTACATAGTATAGGAAGATCGAGGAAATCTGCTCGCTAAACAAACTTTCAACAGAAATCACATATACTTAGGAAAGAAAAAGTGGTTCTACGAAGCTTCATAGAAAAAGAATTGTGTACTTCTTTTTTCATTGATAAGCACAGGAAACTAGATAAAACTACCCATAAAAATCTCGATGACATGAAACCTCACCTCCATTTCTGTCATCAGCTCTCGAGGTTTCTCCCAGGTAGAGATTCTTGTCCTTCTATTATAATAGTATCTAAAATCAATTCAAGAATTGTAAGAATGTTATTAATTGGTTGGAGTAATAAAGCCATAGGAAATATGACAACATTAGCAACCATAATTGGCCTACTGATCATCAAAAGATGCTAAAAATAGCAATACCTACTAGTATTTATCCACATGTAAAATATGTATGATAATAGAGAAATGGGATCAAAATGAAGTTGTCGGTAGAGGTGTATCAAGTTCTGCTGATCAACAGTCAGGTAGAATTTGGTAGCGGTGAACGACAGCCCATATGATAACTTTGACAAAGAGGACTGAAACAAAGAGGCCTATTATCTCCAGTGCTAATGGAAGCAGAATGATGTACAAAGCACTAGATATGGATACTTGAGGGATTTCTTGGTAGTGATGGGGTCCAAAATATCCACCACTTGTTCATAGACAAGAAATTAAGTGTTTGTGATGCAGACATTAACCTATTCATATGAGTAACCTATGTGAATATAATCCAAAAGCAAGAATTTCGGAAAGCCAAATCGCCATGCTCTTTTTTCTGTCTGGAGAACACAAAGTGGTAAAAAGATTGGATCTGGATGAAAATGATATTTTTGCAGAGCTCCTTTTCTTGTATACCGCAGTTTTACACCTTTTTTGTTCACTGGAATCTTAATTTTCTTAACTAACAACTCCTTCTCTACCTTCTACTAAACTAACACACAAGGACAAACCACCTCTTTACCAACTCAATCTCATGCAAACAGATTCAGCTATATATATATATTAAACCAATACAAGAACAACAAGTTGGACAACAAGTTGCTAGTAAATCGAAATAGGCCTCACACGGCTTCACTAGACTTTGATTTTGTATTTTGAACAAGAAAATGAGATGAATGACAAGTCAACTATGCTAGTGAATCGAAAGAGCCCCACAGGGCTTCACTAGACATTGGTTTTTTCAACAACACCTTGATAACAAGATTACATGAGATAGAAATTTAATACGAAATATCCAATGAACTAAGAATACACATCTTACTCTGTATAAATAAAATTGAAGTCAAACACTTCCTCCACGGACTACCATACCATCCACACATGCTACTATTTACCACATTAGTCTATCACTATAAGGGGTAAATTATTCTCGAACATCGGTTATTCAACTAAAATATTCATTTACGGAAAAGTCACCCTCGCTCTAACTTCTATCTTTGTGACTTCACATCACCAACTTCTTGGTCTAATTTCACTACCAATACGTCATGACAACAACACTTTAACGCATACTACTATTCGTGTGGAAATACAGTTCCAACATTCTACTACACATCATCCCCCCCTTAAGCAAGACATTTGTAACATATATTTGAAGGGGACTAAATGCAATTAATACCTCAATCTTAATAGCACAATTCCATCAGGATCAATGTTTACATCGGAATCAATACACATTGAAGAACTAACGAACTCTTCTCAAGTCCTTGCACAAATTTTAACTCTTATATGGTTCAATCAGAAAGGATCATACCATTTACATTCTAAACTTCTGCACTTGAATCACCTCAATAATGAGACATATCTGAGGACATTAGAGTAAGGAAAGAATTTGCGATGACTTTTTTTTTTACTTTCGTATGGGCGACACCATAGCACGAATTAGAGTATGAAAGAGGAACATTCTGACTCTATTGCATGAACTAGAACATGAAGAAAGAGAGACATTCCTAAACGCCTAGTAGCCTCCTGCTTATAAGTGTGGTGCGCTACACACCCATAAATAAGACTCTACCCGACGCGATTTCACAGACACCCTAGGACCATGAACTGTGCTTTGATACCAATTTTGTCATGACCCGAACCAGGGCCCTGGCCGTGATGAGAATTTCGAACCATGAAGGCCTGAAACACCCCTATCTATCTGGTAATCATGTACATAATTCATATGATAATAAGATATGCGGAAGATACACAATATTGCGGAAAACATGGTCATAAATCTAATGAAATCAACAAAGGGGAAATAATGTCCCACAACATATATCGACATCTAAACAACCATCTGCAAAATCTCTAATACATGACTGAAACAAATTACCGTCTGAAAACTGGGACAAGGCCCTCAGTAGACCCAAAACTACTAAATGATAAATGAACTGACAGACATTAGTCCTTCCAAAATATAGAAGGCTCATCACTTGATTCTGCAAATCTGTCGGAAGAGATCTACTGGTTATCTGGACCCCTAAACTATGCCTCCAAACCTGGGAGGAAAGGGGGTCAATACAAAAGTACTAGTACGCAGAGAAACCAAAAACAAAATATAATATTTTTTTCCAAATATAGGTGAGTGCCATTATAAAGCAGTTCCATATCAAATCATTTGAAAAAACATGGGCATAATGTAATAATTTTCAACAATAATGTAATGCAGCTTAGCTAGGTGGAATACCCTACATATAACATTTACACCAACTGTCAAATCTCGGTTGCATTACCAAGATGACCAGCATCAGCACTACTACTGCGTTTGATACTTGAGCCACACCCCTCAGAAGAGCTTGCGGAGCTATTTTGGTCTTTTTTGCGAAAACCTTCTCTAATGCGGTTAACTGTGCTCTGCAAGGCATCTCGTCTAGCTGCTAATGGGTCTATAACTGATAAATACCATGAAACAGCAGCACCCAATAGAAGAGATACTATAACTACATAACTGATACAATGTCCAAAGTACTTGAAACAAAATTGTTGCAGTAAAAGATTAAAAGATTTTTTTTATAACAAAAGATTAGAAGTTTCTATTCAACAAATAATATTAAAAGGGATGCATATGCCATAAGTATAAGAAGACTTGATTATGGAAGAAAATGAATCGGGATGGGTTAACAACAAACCAGTAATGAACTCCAAAATAGATCAGGAACACCCGAGATGTACCGGCAACAAAAAGTACAATGACTCGACTTTTCAGAAGCTTAAAACCATACAAGAAAGCTCCCAAGTTCCAATCTGATTGAATGAAAAGCTAGTGAATTCGTTACTTACCACAAAGAAATAAGAAATTATTTCACAGTACGAGTCAGAAAAGGAGACAGATATATGTAGGAAATGAACTACCAAGGATTATCACGACAGCTGATATTGTAGCCCTAAGCCAGTTGGATTCCTTTGCTGTCAGACCATACAGGATAGAATACACAAGAAGTACTACAAGTGAACCAACATATAGAAGTCCAAGATGCAAAGCCTTGCAGAGCCCAAGTTCAAATTGAAGAAGAGTAAATTATAGACTTTAAAGAAAATGTTGAAAAGATAGTGCAGAAAATATGATGAGCAGTATAAATGAGAACCCACTGAACACATAATATAACAAGGTGACTTTCTAATCTAAAGCAGCATTTAAATTAATTTGCTTAGTAGTGGGATTTTAAGATCTACTATTTTTACTGGACTATTGGAGAGTGTGTTTTGTTCTCTCAGAGTTAGTATTCCTTTTATTCAAATAGATTTGAGTTACACCCATTGTTTAGCCTTCTTTGGCTCTTAATTTTAAAATTCTGTTAGTTGAGAACATTTTGTCCTATCTTCATATCTTCCATATCTTATAACAAAATTTATGTTCCATCCAAAAAAAGAGTTGTCATATTAGTCATCCCTGTCCTTTATATAGAGCTCTTCCCATCTTTGTTCAAATCCCTAGTCAACAAGAATGATGTCCCCCTTCAAAAAGTATTACATCTTACTCTGTCTTTCTATTGCCTATAAACAGTCTAGCGAATCAATGATGTCTTCTGTTAGACATAATCATCGTGTTTACACCAAAAATAAAGAAGTACTAAACTATTCATATTGATCTTCGGGACATCCTCAAAACAACCCTTGTTTCTTTCTGTCCAAACTGTCCATGATATACATGTTGAACAATTTTCCATCTCTCCTCCTTTATTATATTTACATCCCCATTCCAGCTGCTTAGTACTTTTTTAATGCTCCCAGGTTCAACCCTCCTGATCCCCTTCAGGTTGAAAACATTCTCTACAGCTGCTCTGTCCGTTTCCAATGTAAGAAAAGATGGTTGATTGTGTAAAGAAAGGATCTTGGGCCTAACTCAACCCCAAAAGATAGCACATGAGGGGAGGATTGTTCAAGTCCATATAAGAAGACCTACAGTTCACTCCCCAACAATTTGGGACTTTCACCCACTCTAACACCACCTTTACGCCCAGGCCCAACAAGAGCATGGTTTGAGAGCTCAAATGTGGATGGACCTACTATTTGAGAAGGAATATCAACTGTCGTTTGTATGCAAAAGAGAATAGATGAGTTGTTGTTACTGAATGCATCGGGTCTATCAGCACGTATAGTTCATGCATTATGCCATTAGGTTTTGCAGCAGTTCAAATATTTTCAGCAGCACCACAAGTTGAATTTTGATGCACTGCAGTAAGGAAATAAACTTAAACATTAACTTGGAACAACAACACAAGCTTCTCAAATACAGGTTCTAGCAAGAACAAAGATAACAAGCAAATAGAAGGCAATGATGATAAGAATAAGTCTAGACGAGCTTAGGGATAGGCTCCAAACTAAACACAGTGCTCGTCATTCTTGTTGCAGATAAGATCAGACAACTTATTATTTTGACATTAAGAGTTTCTGGTAGAGGGTGTTGAATCTATTTTGCAACTTTAGAGGCCTTGTAAAGCACAGAGAGGCTCATTTTTGCAAAGAAAATACTGCCCACATAGTATATATGCTAGCATTTTTAAAAAAATATGGTGCTTGCTGGTTTTACCAATATCATGTATGCTTGTACCTTCCAATGCAACCTCCTGGTGATAAAACTAACCACCAATAGGCATCTTTCAGCATAGAAGATTCTAAGACTGTCTTACTAGGAATTAGGTAAGTGCAAGTTCTTAAAGGGAAATTTTTTGCATTATTAAATATCAAAAAGCCAGGTATACAGGAGATTAGATATGTTAAAGAAAAAATGACAGGTTTAATATCAGGAAAGACATAAAAAACTCTCATTGACATATAAATAATGGATCCCAAATAACTTCAAAAGTTACACACAAAAGGAAAATAGTACAAAAACCAATTCCACCTTCATAATAACTATGTCTGCTTGATGTAAGCATAAACATTATTAGGAAAGACATCAAAGACTCGCATTGACATATAAATAATGGATCCCAAATAACTTCAGAAGTTACACGCAAAAGGAAAATGGTACAGAAACCAATTCTACCTTCATAATAAATGTGTCTACTTGATGTAAGCATAAACATAAAGAACATACTGACTTACCAAAAAATTATCAAAACGTTCTACAATATAGTGCATAGTTTTTTTCATTTTTTGAAATTGAACGCAGTGCATAGTTTAAAAATGTGCATACAACATTTAATGTGGTAGGTGAAGCATCAGGTACTGGAAGGAAAATTTAAAACATGGTAGAGGCAAATGAAAGAGGGTATCTAAAAGAATGATCAAAGGGCAGGGTGGAACTCCCTCATAGCAAGTCAAATGAAGTTTAAAACTATATAAAGAAGATTAAACTAGAGGCTTTTGTATGTGTCTCACATACTTGGCATAAACCATGTGTGAATGAGCACAACAGAATCAAATGTACTGAGACAAAGCAGGCATTTGATTGCAGATCAAATGGAAGAGTTTGCCAACCGACCAAATTTAAGAGCAGCTCTGGTCCATGCACCATTTTGAGGTAAAGTTATATGGTTAAAAATTTGGACGTTACTTAATATATGAACAAACTGAACATGAACTTCCCAGTTAGACAAGTGCTTTTTGTAGCTACCCAGTGACAACCTTACTGAAAGAATACATCAATGAGAAGTTAACTCAATAAGCTTAATGAGCTTTCCCCTTCAAGGAATGAAAGTGTGGATGACCCAACATCAAATATACGATTGTTATTATACACACAATCTTCATACAACAGCAACAATATACCCGATGTATATTTGGTCAGAATATATACAAACCATATCTCTACCTTAGAGACAAGAAGAAAATGGTAGCACCAATCCTCACTAAATACTTCATAAGACAAAAAACAGCCAATACTTACAAAACCAAATGAAGCAAAAGAAGTTCCTTGTCTTGATCACCAGCAAGTAAAATAAATATTTACAATTGGAGATTCATAAAGGTTGCAAAAGAAAGAAGCAAACTTTCTATTTAACAAGTATCAAAGAGCGGAAAGAATAAGAGTAAAACTAGTAAGTATACGAGAAGTATGAACACTATAGTCAATGAACAAAATATGAATTGTAGTTTGGCCATTTAGTATCCATCACTCCAACAGAGAATCAGGACTTGCAAGAAGGTCAAAAGGTTTGCCTATTGAGTCTTTCAAGATTGTGATTTGACCCTCTTTCATAAGAAAGTCTTCATCGAGGGTATCTACCTTCCTTTTCAATATGTTGATCTCATAATTCAACAGCATATTCATCTTACTGTAGCTTTTAACTTCCTCCCACATGAAATCCCTCTCCTGAAACACTTTTCGTAGTATCCCCTTCACAATGCCAAGTTCCTTCATGCACTCTTGCAAATCATTAGTGAGCTGGTTGATATTTTTGTCCTTTTTTAGCACCTGGCAGAATCAACCTAAACCATGAAAAACAAGAAAGACACAAAGATCACCAATAACATTTCATCAGAAATTCAAAACAAAGTCATAACCTAGAAGTTCAACCAAATCATGAATCCTTTTTAACTATTAAAATTCACAGTAGATAACTCATGAGCTTGTCCAAGAATTAAGTCAGATAAATGAGCAAACTTACAGAAACCCCTTCGGGTAACTTTACCAATCAGAGCACAATCAGATCAATGGGTTTGAGGATATCACAAAGTTTATCATGTTCTTGGTTGGTTCAACTGATTACACATTAAGGCGATCAGATATTTCATAGAAGACTACCACATGCCAGCAACTCATGTATACAAGTTCATAAAGAAAACCGTGAGCTTCAGATGGAACAAAGATGAACATAAAATCAAACAAAAGTAGAAAGCTAATACAGAGAGAGTAACATGCTAATAGGCTATCATATATGAAGACGAGGTATCCAAAGTTGAAAAATAAAAACTATTCCATTGCAACGAGATCTTAACATTGCCTGCTTACCTGAATCTCGATATATTTCAACTTGGGTATGGCATAAGAAAGAGTGTCTAGTGCATTTTGTACTTCACATTTAAGAATGTCGTTACCTCTAACTATTGCTGCTAGATCAGCCTAAAGTTGCTTTATGTCCATCTCCTCAGAATAGAGCTTCTCCCTTAGCACAGTTGTCAGCAAAGTCTCCAATTTAAGCTCTTTAACCTTTTCCTGGTAGTTTTCCCGGACATAATCTCTATTGTCTTAAGCTTTTCGATATTCCGCTTGTAACTGAGTGAGCTACAGCCTTAGATTTTGATTCTCCTCTGACACTTGCTCTATTCTCTTAGACAAATCTTCAAGGTGTTTCTTCGAAAATGACATCTTGATTCTATTATCTACTTCCTTCTTATTAAATGAAGAGACTTCCCTTTGTAGAGAGATATTCTGCTCTACAAGCTCCCTTGCCCTTTCACAGAGTCTATATTGTTCAATTTGGTATTTCTCAAGTTTTAGAGATCAATCGCTGGATCTTCTATCCAACTCCTTTTCCAGTACTGATTGTAACTCATTTTTTCTGTCTCCAATCTTCGTGTCCATGAATCTAGTTCTACCTGTAATATGCTGGCTTCTTCCTTAGCATAAGCCCTTTCAGCAACTTGATTTCATAGCATGCTTGAAACTTTAGAAGCCATTTGTACCTTCTCCTTTGTCAATCTTCTAATAGTCCGAATCAACACTAAAACGCTAAGGTCTTTACCATGAAGAAACATTTGTTATTACTTTGGACAAGCAAATGCAAATTAAAATATCAGTTTAAGTGTGAAAAAGGAAGCTGCAGCAAAATGATATGCATACCGACTTGAATCACGACCAGATCTCTTAGGATGAACTTTCTTATTGTGACCATGGAGAGATTTTCTCAGATCCGTGAAATTCTTTTTTCCCGACCCACTATCATAGAAGGATCCAGATGACAATGAAACACTCCTCCAAGAAGAAACTTCCTTGGACTTTAATGGTGGTGAAGGGGTCTTGTTTGCATCATTAGTTGATGATCGAAAAAATAAGAAGTTATTCTTCATCATCTCTATGTATGGAGACTGTACATGAATCAAACTAGTGTCCATGA
>NC_061121.1:235650167-235651241 GCF_002878395.1 Capsicum annuum | reverse complement strand
AGAAGGATCCAGATGACAATGAAACACTCTTCCAAGAAGAAACTTCCATGGACTTTAATGGTGGTGAAGGGGTCTTGTTTGCATCATTAGTTGATGATCGAAAAAATAAGAAGTTATTCTTCATCATCTCTATGTATGGAGACTGTACATGAATCAAACTAGTGTCCATGAGATTTCAAAGGACAAAGTAAAACCCTCATAAACAGCCACTCACAAATCATTATCCATTCATAAAAATACTGCAAGCTAACTAAATACTTATGAGACAAAGCAAAACATCTCTCTTTCTACATACTTGTTCTTCGACAACAACATACGTAACCCCTACCTTGGCAAGTAGAAAATTTATTTACCATAAATCCTCAACAAGGAAAGCAAAAACACGAGGATATTAACAACAGTAGTAAGTAAGAAAATGGAGGTATATGATACAACAAGTAGAAAAGAAAAATATATACTAATACTACTACTAGAAGAGACATGACACAAAACTATTTACTACTAGTCTTCTACTGAAAATTAATAAAATACCCCACAAACAAATAGCACAAGAACAATTCAAAGAACTTATCAAATCCTTCTGATAAAACATATAATCATGGTAAATAATCAAAAAAAAAAGAAATTACTGAATCAAAGAGTTGAAAGAGTAAGAGCGGGGAAAAGGTTGTCAGTATCTGTAGGATTCTTATCATTTTTTCTTGAAATGTAAAAATAGCAAAAGACTAGAATAGAGAAAACTTTTTTTCTGTGTCTTTCATTCATTATCGTACAATGCATATATACAACTAACAAGGATCTGTAAATTGCAAGTAAATATTTATAAGGATCTGTATATGGCAAGTGAATATTTACAAGGATCCAGAAATATGGTAAGTGAATATTTACATACTCATAATGAAAAACTTAAGAAATATCCATGAGAGAGAAAGAGAGAGAAGAAAAGTGTAACAAATAATTTGTGTTATTCAATGGCTATAAATAGCCATATGAGGTCAAATTTTCCATATAATAGAAATAAAATGTAAACTATAAATTAAATTTTTCAAATTAGCACACAAATTAACTTAAATT
>NC_061121.1:235635329-235647167 GCF_002878395.1 Capsicum annuum | reverse complement strand
TTACCATTTAAAAATTATTTCATTTGAATTAATAAGATCATAGTAGATTGCACAATATCAGTTAATAAATGATACATATTTCCATTAAATAAATAAAGTACAATATAATTGTAATAAGTCTACACAATTTCTATAATCAATAATCATTCTACTTTTTTCTCTTTTTTGTTCACTATATTTATTTACTATAAATGCGGGGCTATTATGTTTACTATTACTTTTTTGGATGTATTGTTTTTCTAATAATTCTTCTATGTGCATTTTAAATTCTTTTAAATCGTCAAAATTATATGTTAACGGTTTTTGAGTTCTTATGCTATTTTTATCTATTAATTCTATTTTTATAGTGGTTTTATATTTTTTCCATCCTTTTAATGGATTTTCACTATATAATTTTTCTAATTTTTTCTTATATTTCTATCTTACTTATTGAAAATATAGTTATTTCCTTTTTATTTATTGAAAATATGATCAATTCTATTGTATCTTCAGTATTTTTTATATTTTCTAATTTTTATGTTATTTTTTCACTTCCTTCTATCCAATCAGTTTTCTTTCTTATTTTATTAGTCACTCTTTTTTCTCTTACTTTCTGTTTACATGGTGTTGTAAACTACCAATCCGTTCTAGTTATTATATGTGGGTATAATTTATCTAAAAATGGCATTCCTAAAATATATCTTTTGATGTTAGCTCATAATTATAGATTTCTTCTATTGTTAATATTTTATCTCATACTTATGTTTTTACATTCTTAGCTTTATAAGTAATTAAGCTTCCTTCGTTATTAAATCCTTTAACTATTATTGGTGTCTTTAATTTATCCCATTTACTTTTTGGTAAACAATTATATCTACATAAATTAGCTTCTGCTCTTATATCTATCATAGACGTATAATATCAACTATAATATCCTTCTACTACTATCTTCATTAATAGATATATTTTTATATCACGTTAAAGTTCTTCTTAAGAATAATTTCTCTCTATTATATGTTATAGATAATTGTACATGCTCTATATTATATGGTTTTACTTGTTCTAGCCATTTTATTACTAATATTATGTCTGCTTTTTGCATTTCTTTCTTTATTTCAAATTCTATTTTTATTTTTCTAACTCCTATTGTTATTTGTTTTGCTATATTTTTAGTGTTTATTAAGATTCTTGATAGATCTGGGCATATATGATTGTCAGATTTTATTTCCTCATTTTTTATTAGATATCTTGCTATATAATTTTCTTATTGTCCTATATTTAAGAGTATTTTATATTCTTTTTCATTTATTATTTCTGTTATGTAATATTGGTTTAAATTTATTGTTGAACTTGTTTCATAACTTGTTGTTTTTTATGAACTTGATGATTCTGGTTTTCATAAGTTATTCTTTTTGTTGTGCTTATTCTATCATTTATTATTTCTAAATTTTCTTCTATATTTATATCTCTACAATTATAATCATTATTATCAATTGTTTTTGTAAATTGTTCGAAAGGACTTTTTATTTGTATTTTGTTAATTTTATTTTTTTCTGTTATTTTATGTTTTGTTGTTAATACATATAAATTTTTATATCTTGCTGTAAATATTTTACTTCCTGGGGTTAGTTCTATTTCTGATATTTTTCAATATAATACTAATGATTTATCAATATTTTTATTTGTTATTTTTACTGAATAATTTGCACTTATTATAAATTTAAATTTTTGGTATATTAAATTTCCTTTTATAACAGTTATTATACTTTTTCTATAGGTTTTATAATTCTATCATCTGCTAGGTATAATTCTATTGGTGTATCTATTCCCTCTCTGAAATATACTTTTATTAATATCTCTATATCTCCTAGGTGTACGTATTTTATTGGGTCTCTAATTTTTATATCGTTTATTTCTTTATTAATTATCTTTTTTATTACTAGTGGTATACTAGCTTTACCTTTTGCATATCTACAGTCTATTATATGTTCTTTTTGGCTTACTACATAGTATTTTTTTCTTTTACTAAATATATTTTTTATTATTGGTATTTTAAAAAAAAATTTATACTTAAATCTAATTCTTTTTCTTTTATTTCATCAAATATGTGACTATCAAATATTATTTTTTGATCTGTTTCTTTTTCACTTAAATATTCTTCCTTTATTATTATTTTTATATCTTTTTCAGTCATTTAATTTATCTAATTCACTATCTATTTTATTATCTGTTTCATTCTTTGAAATTTCATATATACTGTGTTCACTTTTTAATTCGTAACATATATAATCTATTTGCATATATTCTATATTTTTTATTTTTACTTTTGATATTTATTTATTTATTAGGTTTATAGGTAATTTACAATCTCTTACTAAATGTCCTAATTTTCTGCAATTATAACAAGTACATTCTTTTATAGATTTCTTTTTCCTATATGGTCTTTTATGTTTATAATTTTTTATATAATATCTTTTTTTTTAGTTTCTTATATTTATATTTTAATTTTTTGTATTTCTTATATTTTTAATATCTTTTTATTTTCGTATAATATCTTTTTTCGTATTTAAATTGAGATATTATTTTATCTTTGTAACATGCTAAATTTCTTATTAATATTTTTTCTATTTTTATTTTTTCTTTATATTTTTCACATAGGTTTCTATACCATTATTGTAAAAATTTTATTCTTGCTCCTAAAGTATCTACTATTTTTGCTTCATCTCAACTTTTTATTATTTTTAAACTAAATGGTTCAGATAATTTATTAAAATATAATTTTCTTATTTCTTTACTTTCTTTTGTATTATATGTTCTTTTATAATAATATTCTTTAAATGCGCACATATTACATATTGTTAATTTTAACATTAAATTCTTATTTGTATCTTTATCTTTATTTTATTCTTCTTCTTTTGTTGTTATGCTGCTAAATTCGTCTTTTATAGCTATTTTATATTTTTTAATAATTTTATAGGTATTAATTTAGTTGTAGTTGTTGATGATGTTTCTTCTATAGGTTTATCAGTTCTTAATACATTCTTACTATTTTCAGTTAAATTTAAAAATCATAATTTTACTGTTCCTATTAGTGTTCTTTCTATATATTCTGGTACATCTGTTACGTTTATATTATTATCTAATAATTATTTTGTCATATATCCTATCCATAATTATATTATTTTTTCTGTATCTATTACACAATCTAAGTCTAAAAAATTATAATTTTTATTAACTATTTATTTTGGTGTTCATTTGTCATATTCATCTTTTAGATTATATCTTTTAAATTTATTCTTATAATATGTAGGTTTTCTTTTTTTGATGTTCTCGGTATTATATTTTTATTTTCTTTTTTATCAAGAGTATTTATTTCTGTGTTTTTATTTTCTAAGTTTTCTTAATTAATTACTTCTTATTTTTCATTGATTTCTAAATTTTTTTATTTGTGAAAATTTCTGTATATGTTTCACTATCTTCTAAATCATAATTATCTATTTCTTCAACATCTATTGTATTTATTTTTAATTTTTCTTTAAATTGATTTATCTTGATTAATAATTTTTGTTTTATATCTTTTTCTTCTTTTTCTTTTTTATCTTTTTTCATACAAATCTTTTAGGATTTGTAGTTCTTTTTCTAATTCAGTAATCCTATTATTTTTAGTTTTTTCTATTTTTTGTATTTCTTCTATAGTTTATTATTTTATTTATTTTATTTCTTTTTTTCTTTCTATTTCTTCATTTTCTTTTTTATTATTACCATAGCTGTCAATTTATCTTCTAATTTAAATTTTCTTTTTCTAAAATTAAATATAAATTTTCACCTATTTTTTATACCTTCTTCTTAGATTAGAAAATTTTATTTTTATTTTTAATCTTTTGTTATTTTTATATATTTTTTTATCTATTATAAATTCTTCTTTATTTATTTTTATTTAATTGTTAATAGATCATATTGGTATGTATATTCTAGACTATCTATTATCGATTCTAAATTTGATATTTCTTTTTGTGCATTTATTGAGTTTTTACTAACTTTGAGAATTATGTTATATTATAGTTTTTCTATCCTTGTTTTTAATTTTTTATATTTTTTAGATATTATTTACTTTAATTCTTTATATTTTTGTAATTTTTATGCTTTATTCATCTAAATAATATTTTGAAGAATATTTAAATTTAATTTTATCAAATAAATCAGTCATAATGAATAAACTAATCAAATAAATTATGTAAATATATACTACTTTGATAATTTTAAATAATATAGGCTCTGATACCAAATTATAGGGGAATGCAAATAACTTGTGTGATAACTTATGTGGTAAAATAAATCTATTAATGGTAAAATAGATCTATTATAAGTAGTATATATCTATTTTTATTTATGCGTGGATATTTCTTAACTTCTCTAAATATTTTTATTTTGAGTTTATTTATGTTAATTTTATCGATATTCATATCTTATGGGGTGATTATATGGTAATTAATTAAATACTTTATTATAGTATTTTTTTATTTTTTTCCTTAGTTTTTGTAATTCTTTTTTATTATTTTGAAGATATTCTAAATATTCTATATCTTTTGTTCTAAAATATCTAATTAGATTATCTTTTATAAGTTTTCTAATAATATTAATTATTTCATATTTTGTCTCCAATATTTTAAATATTCATAGTCTATTATTTTATTCTATAGTAATTACAGAGTTATAAATTTTTGTATAATAATTTATCTTAATTATACTGTAATGTATATCTAATTCTAGATTTTTAATGTTATTTATTATCTTTTATTTTTCTTCTCGTATCGAGTTTTTAAAATTATATAAACTATCATATGTAATTTTTCCTAATTATTCTAGGGTTTTTTCTATTCATACTAATTTTTCTTTTAGATTTTATATTATTTTTTCTAATTTGATTTTTATAATTAATTTCTTTTTATTGCTCTATATCTCTATCATTGCTTCATATTTTGTATTTTTCAGCTGTCGCTTTTATCTTCTTCTATTTTAGTTGAACTTCTGAGACAATATTATCTTCTTCATTATATTTTGAACATTAATGGTCTGGATATTTATGTCCAATTAACTTGCAATATCTGGTTAATTTTTTCAAAATAATTTTTTTTCTAATGGCTCTGACGATAGTTTTTTTCTCTGGATTGAGTAAAGTCAAGATTCATTACCTAACGTCTTCCATATCTGCTTCTCATAGTTCCTTTGAATTTGAGTATACTATTATATTACCTCTTGAATAATAACTCCATATGGGATTTCTGTTGTGATAACTGTTTGTTAACTTTTGAAAAATTATGGATAGTCCGATAATTCTCTTATTTGCATAAAAATTTAGTATCTCAATTTTAGGCATTTTTTATTGTAGAATAATATCTTCTGGTATATTCATATCTCGGGTCATTCCTATTTTTACAACTTGTATAGGTGATTTAACTTTATCATACAATATCTCTGCTGGTGCCGTGTAAAAATATTAAATAAATCATATATTTCTAGTATATTGGATATTTCATTTTCATCTTGGATTTATATGGTACTAAGTAGTCCATATTCATAATAGGTTTTAACTAGACTTGGTTTGATTTTGGGTAAAGCAATTAGCTTATTGTATTCAGTTAGCTTCTGGGCTATATAATTCGTATGTGGTTCTTGGATGATTATAGCTCTGGGGTTGGTATTTAAGAAGGTTTGTATTTTATAAATATTTTCTATGTATGTTCGGGTTGTATAGTTGTAGGTCATTTTGTCTTAGTTTAAACTATCTCAGTATATAGTAATTTTTGGGGATATGAACATAGGACCTTTTGGTATATTTGGAATAAATGGTTTATCAAATAGCCTGTTTAGGTTCATATTTATATTTTTCCTAACTTCTTTGCTTGTACCTGCAGAAATAGATTGATAAACGTTATGGGTTTTATGGAGTGTCCCAACGTCTTTTTCTAGCTCTGGAATTTTAATATCTTTCGATCGATATGCACACTGCTGAGTTAGCTGATTTGTAGCTATAGATTTCATTTTAACTTCACTAGTCTTTAGCTTTTTTATTTCATTACCTATACTGTCCACTTTCATTGAAAGCGTAGTTAGGGTATTGAATATCTTTTCTAGAGTATCCTCTTCTATTATATCAGTCTGTGTAGCTTTGTCTTGATATGTAATCTGTAATAACATTTTTGTTATACTAATTAACATTTTTGTTGTACTAATTACTTCAATTATAAATGTGAAATTTAATATATTCAAGACTAGTCTTCGAATCTCTTTGTTGTAACTGAATTTTATATTTTCTTTGTCAGCCATCAACGTACCTGTGTATTATCTATTCATATAATAAACTTGTTATATACAATATATGGCTCAAATGCTAATAAATATTTATATAATGAGTATAATTCTTTTCTATTTATTTCTCATTTTATTTTTGTTTTATTAAACGTACCTGAGTAGTATCTACAATGGTGTTCTAATTTTTCTTCTTCATATTTATATTTAAGTACTCTTCCATAACTACATTCACTAGCATCTGCTTCTACTATATATATAAATTTTTTATTTTCATCTAGAAATTATAATTTTGATAATTCTTTATAAAGTATTTTTATTTCTAAACTTGTTTTTATCTTCTTTGTTATAATTATATTCTACATCCTTTATTAATTTTTTCTGTAATGGCTTTAGTTTTTTTTGCTAATTATGGTATATATTCTCTTATTTGGTTTACTAATCCTAAAAATTATTGTAATGTCTTTTTTATATCTAATTCTTTTTTAAATTTATTATTTTTTGTACTATATGTTATTGCATTTTACCCCACTTTTATCTATTTGTATTCCTAAAAATTCTATCTAATTTTTTATAATTTTAGTTTTCTTTTCACTTAAACTTATTCCCAATTTTTCTATTATATCCGTAAATTATTCTAATAATTTTAAATGTTCTTCTTTGGTCTTTATATATAATAGTATATCATCTATATATACTATATAATTAAACAATTATTTAAAATAACTATCCATAAATTATTAATATCTACCTGGTGTATTTTTATATCCAAATGATAGTACATTCTATTCATAAAATCCTTGTGGTATCATAAAAGCGATTAATTCCTAAGATTCTTCTTCTAACTTTAAATGATAAAATTTTGATTTACAATTAAATTTACTAAAGTAATTATATCCTTATATTTGTCTTATTTTCAA
The DNA here is from genome assembly GCF_002878395.1 of Capsicum annuum. NCBI lineage: Eukaryota > Viridiplantae > Streptophyta > Magnoliopsida > Solanales > Solanaceae > Capsicum > Capsicum annuum. Next base: position 235,639,959 of record NC_061121.1, on the reverse strand, counting down.
TATCTTATTTGATATTAGATAATTATATGTCATACTTTTTGCATTTAAAATAAATTTATTCTATTTATAATAGATTTATTTTATCACACAAGTTATCCACACTCTCTATAAATTGGTATTAGAGCCTATACTATTTAAAGTTACGAAAGTAGTATATATTAGAATTAATAGTATATATTTAGATTTATTTAATTAATTTATTAATTATGACTGACTTATTTGATAAAACTAAATTTAGATATTCTTCAAAATATTATTTAAATAAATAAAGTGCAAAAATTACCAAAAAATAAAGAATTAAAACTAATAATATCTAAAAAATGTAAAGAATTAAAAATAATAATAGAAAGACTACAATATAACATAATTACTGAAGTTAGTAAAAATTTTATAAATACACAAAAAAAAATATCAAATTTAAAATAAATAATAGATAGTCTAGAATATAAATACCAACATGATCTATTAATAGTTAAATAAAAAATAAATAAAGAAGAATTTATAATAAATGAAAAATATATAAAAACCATGAAGGATTAAAAATAAAAATAGTATTTTTAATCTCGAAAAGGGGTTTAAAAAAATAGGTAAATATTTATATTTAATGTTAGAAAAAGAAAAATTAAAATTTGAATATAAATTAATAGTTATGGTAAGAATAGAAAAAGAAAATAAAAAAATAGAAAGAAAAAAGGAAATTGAAAAAATAAAACAACAAACTATAGAAAAATACGAAAAATAGAAAAAAACCAAAAATAGTAGGATTGCTGAATTAGAAAAAACTTTAAATACTAAAAAATTTGTATGAAAAAAGACAGAAAAAAAAAGAAGAAAAAGATATAAAACAAAATTTATTAAATGAGATAAATTAATTTAAAAAAAATTAGATATTAACATAATAGATGTTGAAGAAATAGATAATTATGATTCGAAAGATAGTGAAACATATACAGAAATTTTAATAAATATAAAAAATTTAGCAATCAATGAAAAACCAAAAGTAATTAATGAAGAAAACTTAGAAAATAAAAACACAAAAATAAAATCTCTTGCTTAAAAAGAAGATGAAAATATAATACCTAAGACATCAAAAATAAGAAAACCTACATATTATAAAAATAAATTTAAAAGATATAATCTAAAAAATAAATATAACAAATAGGCACCAAAATAAATAGATAATAAAAATTATAACTTTTTAGACTTAGATTATGTAATAGATATAGAAAAAATAATATAATTAATGATAGGATATATGATAAAATAATTATTAGATAATAATATAAATATAACAGATGTATCAAAATAAATAGAAAGAACCTAATAGGAACAATGAAATTATGATTTTTAAATTTAACTAAAAAAAGCAAGGCGGCATAACAATAACAGAAGAAGAACAAAATAAAAAGAAAGATACAAATAGTATTTAATATTAAAATTAGCAATATGTAATATATGTTACATAGATGAGTATACTTGCATATTTAAAAAATATTATTATAAAAGAACATATAATACAGAAGAAAGTAAAAAAATAAGAAAATTATATTTGAATAAATTATCTGAATCATTTAATTTAAAAATAATAAAAAGTTGGCATGAAGCAAAAAATAGTAGATACTTGAGGAGCAAAAATAAAATTTTTACAATAATCGTATAGAAACCTATGTAAAAAATATAGAGAACAAATAAAAATGGAAAAAATATTAATAAAAAATTTAGCATATTACAAAGATAAAATAACACCGCAATTTCAATGCAAAAAAAGATATTATAAGAAAAAAAACATAAGAAATATATGAAATACCAAAAATCAAAATATAAATATAAGAAACTAAGAAAAAGATATTATATAAAAAATTATAAACATAAAAGATCATATAGGAAAAAGAAATCTATAAAAGAATAGACTTGTTATAATTGTGAAAAATTAGGATATTTAGCTAGAGATTGTAAATTATCTAAAAATTCAAAAATTAAAAAATATCAGAAATAAAAATAGAAAACATAAAATATATGCAGATATATTATATATATTACGAATTAGAAAATAAAGATAGTATATATAAAATTTCAGAGAATGAAATAGATAATGAAATAGATAGTAAATTAGATTGATTAAATGACTGAAGAAAATATAAAAATATTAACAAAGAAAGAATATTTAAGTGGAGAAGAAACAGATTAAAAAATAATATTTGATAGTCACATATTTGATGAAATTAAAGGAAAAGAATTAGATTTAAGTGTAGAAATAATATTTAAAATACCAATAATAAAAAATATATTTTGTAAAAAGAAAAGAAGAATACTACGTAATAAGTCAAAAAGAACATGTTATAGACTATAGATATGTAAAAGGTAAGCTATTATACACTATTAACAAAAAGAATAATTAATAAAGAAATAAACGATATAAAAGTTAGAGACCCAATAAAATATGTACACCTAGGAGGTACAAAAATATTAATAAAAACATATTTCGGAGAAGGAATAGATATATCAATAGAATTATATCTAGCAAATGATAGAATTATAAAACCTATAGAAAAAAGTATAATAACTGCCATAAAAAGAAATTTAATATACCAAAAATTTAAATTTATAATAAATGCAAATTATTCAGTAGCAATAACAGATAAAAATATAGATAAATTATTCGTATTATATTAGAAAATATCAGGAATAGAACTAACTCTACAAAGTAAAATATTTACAGCAAGGTGTAAAAATCTATATGTATTAATAACAAATTATAAAATAATGAGAAAAACAAAATTAATAAAATATAAATAGAAAGTTCTTTCAAATAGTTTATAAAAACAATTGATAATAATGATTATAGTTATAGAGACATAGATATAGAAGAAAATTTAAAAATAATAAATGATAGAATAAGCAAAACAAAAAGAATAGCTTATGAAAAAATAGAATCATCAATTTCATAAAAAAGAATAAGTTATGAAATAAGTTCAATAACTAAAATCATATAATATAGAGCATACACAATTATCTATGACATATAATAGAGAGAAATTATTTTTAAGAAGAGCTTTAACGTGATATGAAAATATATGTATTAATGAAGGTAATAGTAGAAAGGTATTACAGTAGATATTATACGTCTATGATAGATACAGGAGCAGAAGCTAATTTATATAGATATAATTGTTTACCAAAAAGTAAATAGAATAAATTAAAGACACTAATAATAGTTAAAGGATTTAATAACGAAGGAAGCTAAATTACTTATAAAGCTAAGAATATAAAAACACAAGTATGGGATAAAATATTAATAATAGAAGAAATCTATAATTATGTGCTAACATCAAAAGATATACTTTTAGGAATATCATTTTTAGATAAATTATACCCATATATAGTAACTAGAACGAATTGGTGGTTTACAACACTATGTAAATAGAAAGTAAGAGCAAAAAAAGGTACTAATAAAATAAAAAAGAAAACTGATTGGATAGAAGTAAGTGAAAAAATTATACAAAAATTAAAAAATATAAAAAATACTGAAGATACAATAGAATTGGTCGTATTTTCAATAAATAAAAAAGAAATAACTATATTTTCAATAAGTAAGATAAAAATAATTATGAAAAAATTAGAACAATTATATAGTAAAGATCCATTAAAAGGATGGAAAAAATATAAAACCACTATAAATATTGAATTAATAGATAAAAATAGCATAAGAACTCAAAAACCGTTAATATATAATTTTGACAATTTAAAAGAATTTAAAATGCACATAAAAGAATTATTATAAAAACAATACATACAAAAATGTAATAGTAAACATAATAACCCAGCATTTATAGAAAATAAACATAGTGAACAAAATAGAGAAAAAAATAGAATGGTTAATGATTATAGAAATTTAAATGCAAAAACTATAACATATAATTATCCAATACCAAATAAGATATTAAAAATAAGATAAATACAAGAATATAATTATTTTAGTAAATTTGATTGTAAATCAAGATTTTACCATTTAAAGTTAGAAGAAGAATCTAAGGAATTAACCGCATTTACAGTACCACAAGAATTTTATGAATGGAATGTACTACCATTTAGATATAAAAATGCACCAAGTAGATATCAACATTTTATGAATAGTTATTTTAAACAATGGCCTAATTGTATAGTATATATAAATGATATACTATTATATATAAAGACCAAAGAAGAATATTTAAAATTATTAGAATAATTTATGGATATAATAGAAAAATTGAAAATAAGTTTAAGTGAAAAGAAAGATAAAATTATTAAAAATCAGATAGAATTTTTAGGAATACAAATGGATAAAAGTAGAGTAAACATGCAACAACATATAGTATAAAAAATAATAAATTCAAAAGAAGAATTAGATACAAAAAAGAAATTACAATTATTTTTAGAATTAGTAAACCAAGTAAGAAAATATATACCAAAATTAGCAAAAAATCTAAAGTCCTTACAGAAAAAATTTAAAAAGAATGTAGAATATAATTATAATGAAGAAGATAAAAAATAAGTTCAGAAAATAAAAATACTTTATAAAGAATTACCAAAATTACAATTTCCAGATGAAAATAGAAAATTTATATATATAGTAGAAGCAGATGCTGGT
>NC_061121.1:235617128-235635229 GCF_002878395.1 Capsicum annuum | reverse complement strand
TAAAGAATTACCAAAATTACAATTTCCAGATGAAAATAGAAAATTTATATATATAGTAGAAGCAGATGCTAGTGAATGTAGTTATGGAGGAATACTTAAATATAAATATGAAGAAGAAAAATTAGAACACCATTGTAGATACTACTCAGGTACGTTTAATGAAATAGAAATAAAATGAGAAATAAATAGAAAAGAATTATGCTCATTATATAAATGTTTATTAGCATTTGAGCCATATATTATACATAAAAAGTTTATTGTACGAATAGATAATATACAGGTACGTTGGTGGCTAACAAAGAAAATACCAAATTCAGTTACAACAAAAGAGATTCAGAGACTAGTCTTGAATATATTAATTTTCATATTTATAATTAAAGTAATTAGTACTAACAACATTATTATTGCAGATTACATATCAAGACAAATCTACACAGACTGATATAATAGAAGAGGATACTCTAGAAAAGATATGAAACACCCTAACTACGCTTTCAATGAAAGTGGACTGTATGGGTAATGAAATAGAAAAGCTAAAGACTAATGAAGTTAAACTAAAGTCTATAGCTACAAATCAGCTAACTCAGCAGTGTGCAGAGCTATATCGATCCGAAGACATTAAAATTTTAGAGCTAGAAGCAAACGTTGGGACACTCCATAAAACTCATAACGTTTATCAATCTACTTCTGCAGGTACAAGCAAAGGAGTTAGGAAAAACACAAATATGAACCTAAACAGGCTATTTGATAAACCATTTATTCCAAATACACCAAAAGATCCTATGTTCATACCCCCACAAATTACCACATACCAATATAGTTTAAACCAAGACAAAAAGACCTACAACAATACAACCCGAACATACATAGAAAATATTTACAAAATACAAATCTTCTTAAATACCAACCCTAGAGCTATAAACATCCAAGAACCACATATGAATTATATAACCCAGAAACTAACCGGATACAATAAGCTAATTGCTTTATCCAAAACTAAACCAAGTCTAATTAAAACCTGTTACGAATATGGACTACTTAGTACCATATACCCAAGACAGAAATGAAATATCCAATATACCAAAAATATATGATTCATTTAACATTTTTAAAAGAATGACCAAAGGTAACCTATTTTTTATAAAATTTTACACTACACCAACAGAGATATTATATGATGAAGTTAAATCACCTATACAAGTTGTAAAAATAGAAATGACCCAAGATATGATTATACCAGAAGATATTATTCCACAATCAGAAATACCTAGAATTGAGATACTAAATTTTTATGCAAATAAGAGAATTATCAGACTATCCACAATTCTTCAAGAGTTAGCAAACACTTATCGCAACATTAATCCCATATGGAGTTATTATTCAAGAGGTAATGTAATAGTATACTCAAATTCAAAGGAACTACGAGAAGCAGATATGGAAGACGTTAGGCAATGGATCTTAACTTTACTCAATCAAGAGAAAAAACCTATCGCAAGAGCCATTAGAGAAAAATTTATTTCGGAAGAATTAATAACCAGATATTGCAAGTTAGTTGGACATAAATATCCAGACTATTAATGTTCAAAATGTAATGGAGAAGATAATATTATCCCAGAAGTTCAACTGGAATAGAAGAAGATAAAAGCGACAGCTGGAAGATGCAAGAAATGAAACAATAATGGAGATACAGAGCAATAAAAAGAAGATAACTATGGATAAAGAGAGAAGACAAAGAAAGTAATTCAAGGAGAAAATGAAATATGAAAGATTTAAAATAGCTAGATAGTTTTATGTAATTATCATGTAACTATCCTTAGGCTTTTTGACCTTTCTTAGTCTTTTTTGGCAAGTAGTGTCATTATTAATTTTTTGGCTAGTAGTGCCATTATTAGATTTTTTGACAAGTAGTGCCATTATTAGGTTAGACATTAGCTTTCGAACTTTGCAGAAATATTTTTTCTTACTTTTATAAAGTAGCAGACAAATGTAAAGAAAAATAGTGTACGCATTTTTATTTCTAAGAATATAAATAAATGAGCACTTGCTCAGATGAAGGCAAGCCTTCATACATTGAAGCATAAAATCTCTTGTCCACAACAAAAATTTTTTGCTTATTTATTAAAAAACAGGTATATTTTAATGAAAAATCTATGGAGGAACAAAGCTTAGAATTATCAAAACTATTAGAACAGGTATATTCATTTACTATTATGAATAGCTAAATTCATAAATTTCTAACAATCATAATATGATAAAATAAGTTCATGTTAGTTGCTTTATAGTAGAATTATTCAAAAAATAGCATGTTAAGAAGTTTATTAGCAAAGTGGAAGAGGAGAAAAATCCCTAAGAACTATTTCATCTTAAATGTGAAATCGGTGAGGCAAGAAAGCCATGATAGAGGAGTAATCAAAGTAGAGGCGTTGTTTAAGAGAAAAGTATTCAGATTATCATGCTAATAGTGACTGAAGAATATGTTATTTAAGAATAATCTAGTATATAACAATCTAAAGTGATCATATTTTGTTATGTGCATGATTGAAGAGAATATTTTGAAAATAACAATTTTATGAAAAATGAATAATTATTTATCTATCGAAATGATAGATAAATTTAAAATACTCATTTTATATGTACTTAAGGATATAGAAATAGTGGATATAAGAAAAATCTTATTGGAAAAAATATTTAATAGATATTTTATGACTAAAATTAATTATATACTACACCTACCAAACTATTCTTATAAATATTTATATGCCAAACCAACACACTAACTATGATAAATTATGTATATTTAGAATTTTGGAAAATAGATATAAAATATATGCAATTTCTTAGTGAAAATATAGAAGAATTAAGGAAATAACAATACAATTATTATTAATATTATATATTTGTTAACCATAAATTTGTCCCAATTTTATAGCTTGATTATGTTTAATTAATCTACAATTACATAAAGGACTCAAATATAGAAACAATTGATATTAATTACCTTTATAATTTCAAAAATTTAATCCCATAAATTTTTCATATTCTTATAGTTTGATTATATTAAATTAATATTAATTACCTTTATACTTTTGGGAAGAATTTTTAAAAGGTAATGATTATTTTATTCCTAATTGTTGATTTATTTTCAAAAATTTCTTATAAATTTATAATTTGATTATAGTTAATTGATTATTTAATTATCTTTATCATTTGCTAAAAACTCAAATAAGGTAACCATTATTTTTTTCTCAATTACAGATTTTCTTAAATTCAATCTTTTATTATTTTACTAAAATAGTTCAAAATTAATTATTTTGAGGCATGACATTTTTTTGTCTATAAATCTTTTTTAATACATAAGAAATGCTAAAGTCATACAATAATCTCTTTTATTTTTATAATCCAAACTTCCCATTTAAAAATTATTTTATTTGAATTAATAAGATCATAGTAGATTGCACAAAATCAATCAATTAATTATATGTATTTTTATTAAATAAATGATGTATGAAATTGTTGTAATAAAACTATACAACCAACTAATTAATTTCAATTAATTAGAATCAATTTTATGATCAAAATATATAGACTCCAGTTCTTTAAATTTAATGTTATAAATTTTAAAATATATTTACGGCTAAAGTAAAAGTCAGTGTTCATTGTTTTTGTAACCAATATATGTATATCAATTATGAAACTTTGCATATATTTTTTATTAAAATAATTATTAATATGAACTGGTTTTTAACTTAATTTAATCTAATTAATTTGATAATAATAAAATTATTATTAATATTATATATTTATTTACCATAAATCTGTCCTAATTTTATAGCTTGATTTTAGTTAATTAATCTACAATTATATAAAGGGCTCGAATATGAAAACAACTGATATTAATTACCTTTATAATTTTGGCAATTCAATCCCATAAAGTTCTTATGTTTTTTTATAGATTGATTATATTAAATTGATATCAATTACCTTTTTAATTTTGGAAAGAATTTTAAAAAGGTAACGATTATTTTTTTTCCTAATTAATGATTTATTTCTCAAAAAATTCTTATAAATTCATAATTTGATTATAGTCAATTGATTATTTAATTATCTTTATAATTTGCTAAAAGCTCAAATAAGGTAGCAATTATTTTTTTCTAAATTACAGATTTTCATATATTTAATCTTTTATTGTTTTACTAAAATAGTTCAAATTTAATTGTGTTGAGGGATGACAACTTTTCGTCTCTAAATTTTTTTTAATACATAAGAAATGCTAAAGGCATACAATAATCTCCTTTCTTTTTGTAATCCAAACTTATCATTTACAAATTATTTCATTTGAATTAATAAGATCATAGTAGCTTGAACAAAATTAATTAATTAATTGTATGTATTTTTATAGAAAAAATGATGTATGACATAATTGTAATAAAATTACACAATCAACTAATTAAATTCAATTAATTAGAATCAATTTTATGATCATAATATATAGACTCAAGTTCCTTAAATTTAATGTTATAAATTTTAAAATATATTTATGGCTAAAGTAGTAGTCAGTGTTCGTTGTTTTTTAACCAACATATGTATATCAATTACGAAACTTTGCATATATTTTTTATTAAAATAATTATCAATATTAACTGATTTCTATCTCAATTTGATCTAATTAATTTTATAACAATAAAATTATTATTAATATTATATGTTTATTTACCATAAATTTATTCTAATTTTATAGCTTGATTATATTTAATTAATCTATAATTACATAAAGGACTCAAATATGGAAACAATTGATTTCAATTACTTTTATAATTTCAAAAATTTAATTCCATGAATTTCACATATTCTTATCGTTTGGTTATATCAAATTTAGATTAATTACCTTTATAATTTTGGGCAGAATCTTAAAAAGGTAACGATTATTTCATTTCCTAATTACTGATTTATTTCTCAAAAATTTCTTATCAATTTACAGTTTGATTATTTAATTATCTTTACAATTTGCTAAACACTCAAATAAGGTGACAATTATTTTTTTTTAATTATGGATTTTCTTATATTCAATCTTTCATTGTTTCACAAAAATAGTTCAAATTTAATTATTTCGAGGGATGACATTTTTTTTTCTATAAATCTTTTTTAATACATAAGAAATGCTAAATTCATATAATAACCACCTTTATTTTTAAAATCCAAACTTATCATTTAAAAATCATTTCATTTGAATTAATAAAATCATAGTAGATTGCACAAAATCAATCAATTAATTATATGTATTTTTATTAAATAAATGACGTACGAAATTGTTGTAATAAAACTATACAATCAACTAATTAATTTCAATTAATTAGAATCAATTTTATTATCATACTATATAGACTCAAGTTTCTTAAATTTAATGTTGTATGTAAATTTTAAAATATAATTATAGCTAAAGTAATAGTCAACGTTCATTTTTGTACCAATATATGCATATCAATTACGAATCTTTCCATATATTTTTTTTTATTAAAGTAATTGTCAATATTAACTAATTTCTAGTTCAATTTAATCTAATTAATTTGATAGCAATAAAATTATTATTAATATTATATATTTATTTACCATAAATCTGTCCTAATTTTGTAGCTTGATTATATTTAACTAATCTACAATTGTATAAAGGGCTCAAATACAAAAATAATTGATATTAATTACCTTTATAATTTCAAAAATTCAATCCCATGAATTTCTCATGTTTTGATAGATTGATTACATTAAATTGATATCAATTACCTTTTTAATTTTAGAAAGAATTTTAAAAAGGTAACAATTATTTGTTTTCCTAATTACTAATTTATTTTTCAAATATTTCTTATAAATTTATAATTTAATCATAGTCAATTGGTTATTATTATCTTTATAATTTGCAAAAAACTCAAATAAGGTAACAATTATTTTTTTCCTAATTACGAATTTTCTTATATTCATTCATTTATTTGTTTACAAAAATAGGTTAAACTTAATTATTTTGAGGGATGGTACCTTTTTTTTAATATTTTTTATTCAGAATGATAACAATATTTTCTATATAAATTGATCAGTTAATATTTATTAATTAGTTATTCTCTTAAATAATTTTTAATTGTAATATTTCTTTTAGTCAATTGTAATCAAATCAGTCATATTTATTTTCATATAATACTATTATTAAAAACATATGAAATGTAATTTATTAAATATGAAATATGAAATAATATTAAATATTTAAATAATCAACAAAATAGATTTTTGTTATGAAATGATGGTTTTTTGTTGTAAAAATTCAAGTAGGTAGTTATCAATATGACACTTGTATTAGTTTTAGGCTAGACTATCCTCCTTTATTATATAGATAAATAATTTCAACAAAATTAATTAGAGTATTTTCTTATAAAAATAATATAAAATATTATTTTCGTCCTTAATGATTCAGTTTTTGATTTAACGGATAAGAAAATACTCATAAAATAGAAATAGTAGTAACTAACATGTAAAAAATGAATCTTAGTTGCAACAAAAATCCTACATGAAGTGTTTAAATTTACAAAAATCTTCAAGTTTGAACTAAATGTTGTTAGGAGAAATTACGAGTTTATATAATTGAAATAATAGGTTTGTTAATTTGTAGAAATAAAAGATAAATATATAATAAGTCATATATATATTCTTATTGGGTTATCGGTTTACTCAATAACCCAATAAGAAAAAATCGAACCAAATCAATAGCCCAATTATTTTTTGTAACACCCCATACTTTCAGACTTGAACGTAAATTGTCATTTCTACTTGTACACACTCCAAAAACCATAAATCTATTGTGAATATAGTGTTTTAATCAACTATGTTGTGTATAAATCTATTTGAGCATGAATTGAGTTTTAGTAAGCGTCAAAACTTGGGTCAACTTCAATCGGTCATTACTCTTTGTATATAATGAATTAGAGTGCCTACTATATAACAAATGAAATGTCTTTGAATTATCTTTCCAACGATACCAATTTCGTAAAAATCCAACATCCGAGAAAGAAGTTATGGCTTTACAAAGTGGAGTGTGTCGTGCAGCATAAGGTGTGCGACGCACACCCTAACTTATGCCATAAGGTGTGCGACGCACAACCTAATGTGTGCGATAAAGAGTGCGTTGCACAACCTATATTATGCGATAAGGTTTCTGCCGCATATATTATTACTCAAGTGACTCAAACATTCTGTTTTTGGGGCAAAATGGTCCTTTTTCGACCCTTATTTAGCCATAAACACGAAATTCAGTCCCTAAATACACCAAAATACACCTTCATTCATCAAAATTGCTCAAGAACTCTCCTTAGGGTTTCAAAATAAAAACCCAAGTAACTCAAGATTCAACCGTGGATTTTTGAAACTAATTGCATATTTGGAATCCCCAGAACGTAGGCTTCAAGAAACACCTATCATCTTCACATATAAAGGTACATGGGGTTATCCTAAAATCTCATGGGCCTTTAAATTTATATTTTACAATGGGGGTTTTCAAACTACGAATATAATTATGTTTTGAACGTTTCTATAATATTGATTTGGTCTTTAGGCCTATTTTCGAAGTGATTTGACATATTCATATGTATATGCATGTGTTTAAAAAAGGTGTTAATTTGAGAGCATGAATTATATGAAATCCCTCTCTTGATGTGAATTTATTTTAAATGTTCATATGATGTAAATTATTTGAAAACATCTTGAAAAGCATGACATGAAATATTTTGAGAATTGATATGATTTTGACTTGAAAACGAGAGGGCTATTTGTGTTGAAACATGTTGAATACAATGGTTGAATGAGAAGAATGATGTGATAGTTTTCCTAGACATAATCTCTATTGTCTTGAGCTAATTGATATTTCGCTTGTAACTGAGTGAGCTGCTGCCTTAGATTTTGATTCTCCTCTGACACTTGCTCTATTCTCTTAGACAAATCTTCAAGGTGTTTCTTCAAAAATGACATTTTGATTCTATTATCTACTTCCTTCTCATTAAATAAAGAGACTTCCCTTTGTAGAGAGACATTCTACTCTGCAAACTCCCTCGCCCTTTCACGGAGTCTGTGTTGTTCAATTTGGTATTTCTCAAGTTTTAGAGACCAATTGCTGGATCTTCTATCCAACTCCTTTTTCCAGTACTGATTGTAACTCATTCTTTTCTATCTCTAATCTTTGTGTCCGTGAATCTAGTTCTGCCTGTAATATGCTAACTTCTTCCTTAGCAGAAGCCCTTTCAGCAACTTAATTCCATAGCATGCTTGAAGCTTCAGAAGCCATTTGTACCTTCTCCTTTGTCAATCTTCTAATAGTCCGAATCAACACTGGACGCTAAGGTCTCTGTTGTGAAGAAATATTTGTCATTACTTTGGACAAGCAAATGCAAATTAAAATATCAGTTTAAGCTTGAAAAAGGAAGCTACAACAAAATGATATGCATACCGGCTTGAATCATGACCAGATTTCTTAGAATGAACTTTCTTACTGTGACCATGGGGAGATTTGCTCAGATCCGTGAAATTCTTTTTTCCTGACCTACTGTCATAGAAGGATCTAGATAACAATGAAACACTCCTCCAAGAAGAAACTTCCTTGGACCTTAATGATGGTGAAGGGGTCTTGTTTGCATCATTAGTTGATGATCGAAAAAAGAAGAAGTTGTTCTTCATCATCTCTATGTATAGAGACTGTATATGAATCAAACTAGTGTCCATGAGATTTCAAAGGACAAAGCAAAACACACATAAACAGCCACTCACAAATCATTATCCATTCATGAAAATACTGCAAGTTAACTAAATACTTATGAGACAAAGCAAAATATCTCTCTTTCTACATGCTTCTTCTTCAACAACAACATACGTAACTCCTACCTTGGCAAGTAGAAAATTTGTTTCCCATAAATCCTCGGCAAGGAACATAAAAACACGAGGCTATTAACAACAGTAGCAAGTAAGAAAATAGAGTTATATGATACAATAAGTAGAAAAGAAAAATATATACTAATACTACTACTAGAAGAGATATGACGCGAAACTATTTACTACTAGTCTTCTACTGAAAATTTAGAATACCCCACAAACAAATAGCACAATAACAATTCAAAGAACTTATTAAATCCTTCTGATAAAACAAATAATCATGGTAAATAATTAAAAAAAAAAGAGAAATTACTGAATCAAAGAGTTGAAAGAGTAAGTGCCGGCAAAAGGTTGTCAGAATCTGTAGGATTCTTGTCATTTTTTCTTGAAATGTAAAAATAGCAAAAGACTAGAATGGAGAAAACTTTTTTCTCCGTGTCTTTCATTCATCATCGTACAATGCATATATACAACTAACAAGGATCTGTAAATTGCAAGTAAATATTTACAAGGATCTGTAAATGGAAAGTGAATGTTTACAAGGATCCATAAATATGGCAAGTGAATATTTACATACTCATAATGAAAAACTTGAGAAATACCCATAAGAGAGAGAGAGAGGGAGAAGAAAAGTGTAACAAATATTTTGTGTTATGCAATGGCTATAAAAAGCCATATGAGGTCAAATTTTCCATATAATAGAAATAAAATGTAAACTATAAATTAACTTTTTCAAATTAGCACACAAATTAACTTAAATTATCCATATAATAGAAATAAAATGTAAACTATAAATTAACTTTTCAAAATTTAACTTTTCCATATAAACATCACTGAATTGATATAAACAATATTTTGAAACGTGATAAATTAATTAAATAACCCAAAAATATTGTAATATTGTATTTCTTTTATCTCTAGATATTTTTTAAATACATAAGAAATACTAAAGTCATACAATAATCTCCTTTCTTTTTATAGTATAAACTTACCATTTAAAATTTTTTTCATTTGAATTAATAAGATAATAGTAGATTGTAAAAAATTAGTTAATAAATGATATATATTTCCATTAAATAAATAAAGTACGATATAATTGTAATAAGACTACACAATCAACTAATTAATTTCACTTAATTAGATTAAAATTTATGATCATAATATATAGTCTAATGTTCCTTAAATTTAATGTTGCAAATTTCGAAATATATTTATGGCTAAAGTAGTAGTCAATGTTCATTGTTTTTTTTAATCAGTATATGTATATCAATTACGGAACTTTGCATATATTCTTTATTAAAATAATTGTCAATATTAACTGATATATACCGTAATTTAATCTAATTAGTTTGATAACAATACAATTATTATTAATATTATATATTTGTTAACCATAAATTTGTCCTAATTTTATAGCTTTATTATATTTAATTAATCTACAATTACATAAAGGACTCAAGTATGGAAACAATTGATATTAATTATCTTTATAATTACAAAAATTTAATCCCATGAATTTCTCATATTCTTATAGTTTGATTATATCAAATTGATATTAATTACCTTTATAATTTTGGGAAGAATTTTTAAAAGGTAACGATTATTTTTTTCCTAATTGCTGATTTATTTCTCAAAAATTTATTATAAATTTATAATTTGATTGTAGTTAATTGATTATTTAATTATCTTTATGATTTTCTAAAAAATCAAATAAGGAAACAACTATTTTTTTCTCAATTACAGATTAACTTAAATTAAATCTTTTATTGTTTTACTAAAATAGTTCAAATTTAATTATTTTGAAGCATGAAATCTTTTTGTCTATAAATCTGTTTTAATACATAAGAAATGCTAAAGTCATACAATAATCTCCTTTATTTTTGTAATCCAAACTTACCATTAAAAAATAATTTCATTTGAATTAATAAGATTATAGTATATGTATTTTTATTAAATAAATGATGAACGAAATTGTTGAAATAAAACTATACATTAAACTAATTAATTTCAATTAATTAGAATCAATTTTATGATCATAATATATAGACTCAAGTTCTTTAAATTTAATGTTGTAAATTTTAAAATATATTTATGGCTAAAGTGGAGGTGAGTGTTAGTTGTTTTTTTAACCAATATATGTATATCAATTACAAAACTTTGCATATATTTTTTATTAAAATAATTGTCAATATTAACTGATTTCTAACTTAATTTAATCTAATTAATTTGATAATAATAAAATTATTATTAATATTATATATTTATTTATCACAAATCTGTCATAATTTTACAGCTTGATTGTAGTTAATTAATCTACAATTACATAAAGGGCTCAAATATGAAAACAATTGATATTAATTACCTTTAAAATTTTGGAAATTCAATCCCATGAATTTCTCATATTTTTCGATAGATTGATTATATTTAATTGATATCAATTACCTTTTTAATTTTGGGAAAATTTTTACAAAGGTAACAATTATTTTTTTCCTAATTACTGATTTATTTCTCAAAAAATTCTTATAAATTTATAATTAGATTATATTCAATTTATTATTTAATTATTTTTATAATTTGCTAAAATTTCAAATAAGGTAACAATTATTTTTTTCTAAATTACGAATTTTCTTATCTTCAATCTTTTATTGTTTTACTAAAATAGTTCAAATTTAATTGTTTTGAGCGATGACAACTTTTTATCCCTAAATCTTTTTTGATAAGTAAGAAATGCTAAAGGCATACAATAATCTCCTTTCTTTTTATAATCTAAACTTACCATTTATAAATTATTTCATTTGAATTAATAAGATCCTAGTAGCTTGCACAAAGTCAATTAATTAATTATATATATTTTTATATAAAAAATGATGTATGACATAATTATAATAAAATTACACAATCAACTAACTAATTTCAATTAATTACAATAAATTTTATGATCATAATATATAGACTCAAGTTCCTTAAATTTAATGTTGTAAATTTTAAAATATATTTATGGCTAAAGTAGTAGTTAGTGTTCGTTGTTTTTTTACCAATATATGTATATCAATTATGAAACTTTACATATATTTTTTATTAAAATAATTGTTAATATTAACTGATTTCTATCTCAATTTGATCTAATTAATTTTATAAAAATAAAATTATTATTAATATTATATATTTATTTAACATAAATCTATCTTAATTTTATAGTTTGATTATATTTAATTAATCTACAATTACATAAAAGACTCAAATATGAAAATAATTGATATTAATTACTTTTATAATTTCAAAAGTTTAATCCCATGAATTTCACATATTCTTATAGTTTGGTTATATCAAATTTATATAAATTACCTTTATAATTTTGGGAAGAATTTTAAAAAGGTAACGATTATTTCTTTTCCTAATTACTGATTTATTTCTCATAATTTTCTTATCAATTTACAAGTTGATCATTTAATTATATTTACCATTTGCTAAAAACTCAAATAAGGTAACAATTATTTTTTTTCTTAATTACGGATTTTCTTATATTCAATCTTTCATTGTTTCACTAAAATAGTTAAAATTTAATTGTTTTGAGGGATGAAATTTTTTGTCTATAAATCTTTTTTATTACATAAGAAATGCTAAAGTCATACAATAATCACCTTTATTTTTATAATCCAAACTTATCATTTAAAAATCATTTCATTTAAATTAATAAAATCATAGTAGATTGCACAAAATCAATCAATTAATTATATGTATTTTTATTAAATAAATGATGTACGAAATTATTATTATAAAACTATACAATCGACTAATTAATTTCAATTAATTAGAATCAATTTTTAGATTATAATATATAGACTCAAGTTCCTTAAATTTAATGTTGTATATAAATTTTAAAATATATTTATCGCTAAAGTAATAGTCAACGTTTGTTGTTTTTTAACCAATATATGCATATCAATTACAAATCTTTCCATATATTTTTGTTAAAGTAATTGTCAATATTAACTAATTTCTAGTTCAATTTAATCTAATTAATTTGAAAGCAATAAAATTATTTTCTAATATTATATATCTATTTACCATACATATGTCCTAATTTTGTAGCTTGATTATATTTAATTAATCTACAATTGTATGAAGGGATCAAATACAAAAATAATTAATATTTATTACCTTTATAATTTTGGAAATTCAATCCCATGAATTTCTCATGTTTTGATAGATTGATTACATTAAATTGATATCAATTACCTTTTTAATTTTAGAAAGAATTTTAAAAAGATAACAATTATTTATTTTCCTAATTACTAATTTATTTTTCAAATATTTCTTATAAATTTATAATTTAATTATAGTCAATTGATTATTATTATCTTTATAATTTGCTAAGAACTCAAATAAGGTAACAGTTATTTTTTTCCTAATTACGAATTTTCTTATATTCATTCATTTATTTGTTTACAAAAATAGGTCAAACTAAATCATTTTGAGAGATGACACCTTTTTTTAACAGTTTTTATTCAGAATGATTACAATATTTTCTATATAAATTGATTAATTACTATTCATTAATGGGTTATTCTCTAAAATATTTTTTTCTTGTAATATTTCTTTTAGTCAATTGTTATCAAATCATTCATATTTATTTTCTTATAATACTATTATTAAAAACATATGAAATGTAATTTATTAAATATGAAATATGAAATAATATTAAATATTTAAATAATCAACAAAATAGCTTTTTGTTACGAAATGATGGTTTTTTGTTGTAAAAATTCAAATAGGTAGTTCTCAATATGACACTTGTCTTAGTTTTAGGTTAGACTATCCTCATTTATTATATAGATAGATAATTTCAACAAAATTAATTAGAGTATTTTCTTATAAAAATAATATAAAATATTATTTTATAAAAATAATATAACATCTGGTATATTAATAATATTTGCATTAATTATGCTTCTATTTTCTTACGCAGTATTTAATTCTATGTATTAAAAATAATATTGAATCAATGGTAAAAATAGAGGGATTTCTTTCTTTATTGGGGTTTTTTCTTTTTAGAAAAGCTGACACTTTCTTGACTACCAACCACCAACACAAAACTAACACTTCTTGGTAGATTGGCTATTTTTTCATACGGTACTAATTTATATATATTTTCTTTGATATTCGTTATATTGATAGTTTTATTTTGCGTATCGTATTAGTTTATATGCATTTATCTTTTATGTTTGGTAAATTATTATGATCCTAAGCTGGGAGTCTATCGGAAACATCCTCTCTACTTCACCTGAGTAGTGATATGATTAACATACACTAACCTCCCCAGACCCCACTATGTGGGAATATACTGGGTGTTGTTGTTGCTGTTGTTGTTTCTTATACAGTATTTGATTCAAAGTATTAAAAATAACACGAATTACATAGTTTTTTTTTTACATAATATCCCCACTTTAAGTATGTTAATGCATGTATTAGATCCATTGCATTACTAATGTCATAAATTTTGAGGTATTAGTAATACACACCTCAATACATAAAAGAGTATATAACTAATTTTTGCATTAGTTATACATAAGATGAAAAGATATATATCAAACAACGGACTACTAATACATATTAAATTAATGAATGCATTAATTTTTATGTAATACATTCCATGCTTTATGACAAATTTGATTATTATTTCTTGTCTTAAGCCGGGAGTCTATCGAAAATAGCCTTTCTATTTCTTCGGAGGTAATGATATGGACTACGTACATCTTACCCTCTTCAGACCCCACTATGTGGAAATACACTGAATTTATTGTTGTTGTTGTTATTAATTTTTTAATACACTCTATCAAAAGACTCCATGCTTCTTATTTAATTATACCTTTAGCTCCTCCTTAATTATGATAATTGCTCTCTGACTCCACCTTGCTTTTTTAAAAATATAAATAATAGCAATGAATTTAATTTTGCTCATTACTCTACAAATTGTAGTAATGTAAGGTGAATTCATCAACTTAAAATTAGAGTACAGTCACTCATGCTACATGTTATAGCTATAGTTCAAAAAAGGAATTATACGTTTGACATAATACATAAATGTGTTTTCAACTTGACATCATCAGCAAATATTTATATATTTTAATTTTGAGTGTTGCACAAATAAATACTTAGACTATCATATAAAATTAAAATAAATATATATATGCGAGTCCTGTATCGCAATTTGTCATGCAAAATGTGCGCATCTCATACAATTTGTCAAGTAATTAAAGCATTTGTGTCTAGGAGAGTGCATCGGTCGATTCAGTTGAGTTTTACATATTATCATTAGATTTATTGATTTTCGGTTTTTAAATATGCTAAACAAATAATCAAACCAATAAAATATTTTTTTTGGTTTTTAGTCCTTAACAATTTGGTTTTTAATTTAACCGATAAGAAAATACTCATAAAATATAAATAGTAGTAACTAACATGTAAAAAATGAATCTTAGTTGCAACAAAAATCCTACATGAAGTGTTTAAATTTACAAAAATCTTTAAGTTTGAACTAAATATTGTTAGGAGAAATTAAAAGTTTATCTAATGGAAATAATAGATTTGTTAATTTATAAAAATAAAAGATAAATATATAATAATTCATATATATATTCTTATTGGGTTATCGGTTTACCCAATAACCCAGTAAGAAAAAATCAAAACAAATATTTTTTGTTATTCAATGGCTATAAATAGCCATATGCGGTTAAATTTTCCATATAATAGAAATAAAATATATACTATAAATTAACTTTTTTATATTAGCACACAAATTAACATAAATTATGGAATTTAAGATATTTATATTTTCAAAATTTAGCTTTTTCATATAAACGTCACTGAATTGATATAAACAATATTATGAAATGTGATAAATTAATTAAATAACCCAAAAATATTATAATATTGTATTTCTTTTATCTCTAGATCTTTTTTTAATACATAAGAAATACTAAAGTCATATAATAATCTCCTTTCTTTTTATAGTCTAAACTTACCATTTAAAAATTGTTTCATTTGAATTAATAAGATTATAGTAGATTGTACAAAATCAGTTAATAAATGATATATATATTTCCATTAAATAAATAAAGGAAAATGCCACTAACCACAATTGACTACCTATGAGTTGCCAATTTAGCAATCACAAACTGACCGACTTCTAGTGAAACATAACATGGAAGTACTACTAATGCTTTTGCACTCAATCCACTTATCTTATGCAGGACCTGTCCCAAAGACAAAAAGGGACAAATACATAGAAATCTATTTAGTGAATGGGGTACTTCAATTTTCACAACATTCAATTCAACATGGGTCGATGTGAAACATTATACAGTGCTTAGCCATAATTAGACCTTTAAGTTGGTATCTGACATTGGTGGAGAGCTAATATACTTGGTGAGTGCAACCTTAAAATCATCAAGCGTTTAGGCTGATGTCAATCCAATCTGAAAGTAGAGACGGCTCAGCTAAAATATTAGTTACTAACCAAAGCACAATAGAGGTTAAAATGAAGAGTGGTGATTACCTCGGCCATCCTAACTGCATCTTTAATTTGTGACTTGTCATCAAGATACTAAAGCAACATACAAGTAACACAAATTCAGAATGCTTATCAATAACAAAAATAGGATACCAAATGGAGGTTTGTCCATGCATTTGAGTTGCCATAAAGTCTATAAATTACAAGCAAGGTGATGGGGATGAAATTTCTTTCATGAATACCAACATTTCTCCACTTGTTCAAAGTCATCTAGAATATCACAAAACACTTGACACATAAACTTAATTGCACTGATCAGGTTAAATTAAAGGAAAAATCAAGCACCCCTGTTCGGATAATAGAAAAAAGTGAATAAATAAAAATGGATAGCATCTCTGTTAACATCGCTTTCGTTATATTTACTTAAAAAGAATCATTTATGCACACAAACAGTAATACAAACTTTAAAGATAGAAGTTGACATCTTTATCTTACAAGGGAAAAAGAAGAGATTTTTAGCATCTGAGTTTATGTATAACTCTCACCATCCCATAGCAAGAGCCTAACTCAAGAAATAATTACCAAATTCAATCATTGAATAAGAGTACGAACAGGATCATTACCATGCTAGCATACCAGGTAAACTCCCTCTTTCATCAAGCAAGGAGATAAATGCTAATAACATTTGATCATTCAAATTTAATTCTTTTTAGAAAGGGCAGATGATGAAATAATATATTGTTTAGTTAGTCGCAAGTGTGTATTACGGCCAAAAAAATCATAGTGAGGGAGATGCAACTTTATTTAGAGAAACAGAGATGCTCTCAGGCACTTTTCTGAGGCTAATATTTTCTAAGCCTTAACTTTCATTACGTCCAGAGGCAAATTATGGAACTAAGTTTATTTAGTCCAATTTATATAGTTGACAAAACAATATATTTTGAATTAGGTTTTAAGTTGTATGATACCATCAGAAGTGAAATCAAAACTGGGGTATGGTACAAATGGACAAAACATGGTCAAAACTTGACTAGACAAACTACTTTCAGGTCTCATTTGTTTGCACTTATTGGATTTATGAACCTGTTCAAACCTCAAACCATTAAATGCATTTGTTTTTATTAGGATTTTAGCTCTTAATAGGTCTGAGTAGGTCTTAATCATTCAAATATGGAACCAAGTCTAAATATCATTTATAGATATTCTTGTGTAGGATAAAATTCACCACCACTCTATCCACAATCACTTGTCACCACCACCAACCACTTCCACCATCACAACCAACATCATTACCAACTACACCGCCAGCCGCTACCACACCTACCACTTCTATTATTCTAATTATATCCACTGCCAACGAGGGGTGTTCATGGTTTGGTTTTTAACCAAACTAAACCGCGATCCAAACCAAACCAATTAAAAAAACCTATATTTGGTTAGGTTTGGTTTGGATTTGAATTTTAAAAAACTGATACTAATTTGGTTTGGTTTTACTCTAAAATAACTGACAAAATAACCAAAACGAACCGATATACATATATATTATAATTATTTATATGTTTTTCATAAATGTAATCTAAATATTTGTTACATTTTATATTTTAATCTTGATTTAACTTTAGTCGTAACATATTCAGTCATATGTCTTCATCTAGTTGACAATACATTATGAGATTCTAAATGAATTTCA
>NC_061121.1:235607004-235617028 GCF_002878395.1 Capsicum annuum | reverse complement strand
GGTTTGGTTTGATTTTACTCTAAAATAACCAACAAAATAACCAAACCAAACCGATAAACATATATATTATAATTATTTATATGTTTTTCATAAATGTAATCTAAATATTTGTTACATTTTATATTTTAATCTTGATTTAACTTTAGTCGTAACATATTCAGTCATATGTCTTCATCTAGTTGACAATACATTATGAGATTCTAAATGAATTTCATATTTTGAATGACAAATGATACTAATTGTGAAAATAATATCTTGTTATATATTGAAATTTACATCTGAAATTCATTAGACTATACACAATCACTAATTTTAACTTTCTTTTGAACCTTGTTGAGCAAGAAGTTTATGTGTTCACCTTTTGGGGGTTTATCATATCATTCTATTAAATATAGTTTTTAAATATTTTTTTAAAAGCGTTCGTATGGTGTTATCATGGCTTTGCCGAAGTATAACACTCAGTTGACACCATAGTTTCAAGATTGAGATACAACACTCGGTTGATATCTCATATGTTAGATTGGATTTGTTTTTTAAAATTTTCAACTTTTATCATTAACTAAAGTTATAAACCAAAAAACCCGAATCAAACCAAACTAAACCGACAAGAACCAAACTAATGGTTATTTTTTGGTTTGGTTTGGTTTGGTTTTAGAAATTTAAAAACCGATTAAGTTGGTTTGGTTATGGTTTTGACCAATAACCGACACATATCGACTCTTGAACACCCCTACCGCCAACGCCGTCAACATCAACTGCTACCGGTCGATCCCTACTACCAACCAACTCAACTATCAGAACTAGCACTACAACTAATAACCACCAACACATCATCAACTTCCACACATCGCTAACAACCACTAACACATCATCAACTTCCACACATTCTTCGGACACCATCACCACCACTGTCATCGGCGTCACCACCTCTACCACCACCATCTGCTACACTTACTATAGTATCTGTACTAACAACCATTCCACCATCACAGCTAACAGCATCTCCAACGACCACCAACACATCGCCAACCATCATGCATATAGTTTTCCATCACCACGATCAACATCTCCAACTACTAACATTAACCAACTTCACATCACAACCACCACCACCACTAGCAATCGCCAATATCATGACAGTTACTACAATGCCAACTATCTTTACTATCACAACTATCATCACCAACATTGCTAATCACTAATATCAATTAATTTATTACAACCACCACCACCATTACAAACCATCTTCACTATCACTAACAAACATAAATATTTCTTTTTTTAATCAAATAATAATTTAATTGCATTAAATTAAAAAAAATTTCTAATGTATAATTATATTATATTTAGAAATAAATAAATTTTGCACATTAAGATATTGAGAAACACCCAACCTTAATCATTTAGTTTTTAGATCTAGAGACAATATCTTAACCATTCAGATGTGCATTCAAAATGATTCAAATGTCTGAATATTAATAAAAACAAATGTAGTCTTAGCTGAAACACAATAGTGTGGTTGTGTGATACTTTAAAGGAGTCCTCGAAAGTCAAAGAAACTACGTGAAAACATGGAAGTTTGATGATCACTCTCAGAGTTTTTCTGCTCGAGAAACTATAACAATTAAGGTAATATAACCATTAACAACATTCAATGGAGGAGAAGTCAATTACAATTGTCCGTGAAGTAGCATTTAATACAACTTGGCTAGATTGAAAGAATCATCTATATCTATACTACATTAAAAGCATGGAACCCGTAACTTAAAAGTTTACGACAATACCATTCCTATCAACATAAATAACTACTATCTAGTAATAAAAAAAAGGAAACTAATTGGCATAAAGAGAAACAACACAGATGTTTAATAGGAACAGCCGGTCATTGTTATTATCTCAACCAAATATGTGTTTTTTTTTTAAAAAAAGCAAGCAGAAGGGTAACTCTCAAATCTCAATCTCATGCTTTTATCCTACCAAGTATGTTCTATTCTTTAACGCACTACAACAACAACAACAACAAACCCAGTATATTCCCACATAGTAATGCACTAACTTCCCTTTTTACCTAATGAATTGAACTTCCCTTTTTACCTAATGAATTGAACTTTTTAGTGAGGATCTAAATGATTTTCAGACTTTGTTTAACATCTAATTCATTAAGATGTATTAACAGGTTAAATCTTTTTTTATTTTAAAAAAGCACTTAATGGGCTGATATCTTAACCATTTAGATTCAGACCTTTATTAAGTGAAAGCAAATGAAAAGGGATTGTAGTGTAAAGTCTATAAATATGGCTTAGTGTAACAAATGTAGTTTACACAATTCAATACTCCTATTAGTAACCTATTTCACCTATTTCTCTAGCTCATCCATAACATCTGTAAATAAGTCTTTTGCTGTTGATCCTGAAGTATTTGATGAGACAACAAGATATGCAGCAAAATCTTTAATCTGCAAGCACAAAATAAAAAAGGAAATTATTGGATGAAAAATTCAAAAAGACAAAAAGGGAACTCATGAAGGTAATCACTCACTTAACACAAGAAAGAAAAACTAACTTTGATGCAATAATCACGCCAGTTAGTTTTTGCATTAAGTATTCCCACAGTAACAGCTCTTCCATCAGTTTTCAGAACTCATCACGATTTTTATGTTCAGCTTTCCTTAATTCTTCGTATTTGAATCAACGGTGTATGCCCAGTGAGAAAGAGATAAATCAAAGTCTCCAAACATAAATTTAATTTTAACCCCCTAGTCTAATAAGCAATATACCATCCGCAGTTTCCTTTGCTCCTCCTCTTCGCCCTCTAAATCACGTATATATTCCTAAAATAGAAAAGGTTGCAACATAACTTTAAAATTGAGGCGTACAAATGAGATGTTTGGAAAAAGTTATTTATGATATATTAGAAAAATGAATAGTACCTGGAAAATCTCCGAGCGATTGATTTTCTCAAGGCGGGAGCATCTTTCATCAGTTTCCAAGCGGTCCTGAACTTTCTGCCACTGGCTACTGGCCTGAACAAAAGAAGTCAGCAACAATAGAACTATGGAAGTTCTTGTTATTTTCCACAATACGGGTACGTAAAATCTGTATAATAGAATAACAACTTTAACTCGAGTTCAAATATGAACAAGAACACAATGAAGTTGAACAAATACCCTCAACACAAGATCAAAATGATCTTTATAAGAGGTGTATTTTATATTTCAGAAATATAGATGAAATAGAAATTGTTAAGGCCAAGTCGTCCGAATTCATGGACTTTCCTTAAGGAATAAATCCCCTCACTGTACCGGAGGTTATGGAATCTTTCTCCCAGGATAAAATAGCCTTCAATTCGACTATAGCGGTACCTCAAATAAGCGGATTCTTCAAACATACTCACGGTTTGAATGATCACACTTAGAGTATTTTTAAGAAGAAGAAGCTTGAAATTCTGAAAATTTTTCTGTGTTTCTTTTTCTTTACCTGTGGATGAAAACCAGGTTATTTATAGCCATAAGATGCCCCTTTTAAAGATGGCATTGGTTCAATTTAGAGGTGTGTGTCTTTTCCTGAAAATACATGTCTGTTTACTTAAACCATTGCAATAATTTTTTGAAATAGTACACCATTTCGTGGAACATTGCATCAGTTCAAAATTGTGTTGCAGCAGTTCGTGAAGTAGTGCACTATTCATGCAAATAGTGCTACTGTTCATGCAAAACAATCACTGTTCATGCGTCAGTTTGTGAAGCAGTGCACTGTTCACGCGAAACAGTGCTACTGTTCATGCAAAACAGTCACTGTTCACGCAGTCCTGCATGTTTTAACATTTCCATTCACACCCTTTCATTACTATGAACCCAACAATCCCCCACACGAATTAGGAATGGCTATTATTTTCGTAAAACTTTTATGGACAAGTATGTGATCATCAAGGAAAGACTGATTGCATCTGGATAAGTGGGTTTCCCTTTAAACTTTTCGTAGTAAACGTGCATCGGATGCACTCGGTTAATCGGTAGATTTGATATCTTTAAACCGTCGAGCTTTAATGTACACCTAGACAACAAATGTCATACAACCAGCCTTTTTCCATTTATGGTTCTTACGGTTTAGTTCTTTTCAGCCATGAAAACATTCTGGTTTTCATGAGAGCTTAAAGAATAGGCCTTTACTAACATTCTCTTTGAAGCGGCTTCCATGTCGCCCACACATAGGTGATTTCTAAACATTCAATCCTGTAGATTAAAATATTTGGTCAAATCTACCAAATTTAGATAATCATTAAAAGACTTTTTCCTTAAACCTTATCCTTGTTTACTATACATTGTCTACATCATGAGAATGGATTGGGTAATTGACAATGTTGAACCTGTCAGACACAACTTTGTTTGATCTTCTTGAACCTAGCTCTTGGGATCTCTAGTCTACTAGGTAGAGTTACCGCCATGCTGACTTGTCCTAGGACTTAAGCCCATTCCCTTGGATGTCCTTTCTACTCCTTCTCTAGATAGGACTTTTGTAAATGGATCCGACACATTATCCTTCAACTTTACATAGTCTACAGTGATAATTCCACTAGAGAGAAGTTCTCTAACGGTATTATGTCTTTGTCTTATATGACAAGATTTACCATTATACATCATGCTCCCAGCCCTACCTATTGTCGCTTGGCTATCACAGTGTATATATACTGGTGCCACTGGCTTGGGCCAATACGGAATATCGTCCAAGAAATTTTAGAGCCATTCTTCTTCTTCACCAGCTTTATCTAATGCGATAAATTTAGATTCCATTGTAGAGAGAGCAATACACGTTTGTTTGGATAATTTCCAAGAGACTGCTCCTCCACGAATAGTAAATACATATCCACTTGTGGATTTTACTTTGTTTGATCCGGTGATCCAATTTGCATCACTATATCCTTCAAGTAATGTAGGATATTTATTATAATGTAAAGCATAATTTTGAGTGTATTTAAGATGCCCCAAAACTCTTTTCATTGAATTCTAGTGAGTTTTGTTGGGATTACTCGTGTACCAACTCAATATACTAATAGTGCATGCAATGTCTGGTCGTGTACAGTTCATTGTATACATTAAACATCCCAATACTCTTACGTACTCCAATTGCGAGTCACTTTCACCTTCATTTTTCCAAAGTGCAAAGTTTGCATCCAATGGAGTTTTGGCAATATCGAATTCCATATACTTGAACTTGTCAAGTACTTTTTTGATATAATGAGACTGTGATAATGCTAACCCTTGTAGAGTTCGATGGATTCTTATACCAAGATCACGTCTGCAACTCCAAGGTCTTTCATATCAAACTTGCTCTCAAGTATTCATTTGGTTGCATTGATATCACAAATGTCTCTACTGATGATCAACATATCATCCACATATAAGCAAATAATGACTTGGTGATTTGGTGTGTCTTTAATATATACACATTTATCACATTCATTTATCGTGAATCCATTTGCCAACATGGTTTGGTCAAACTTTGCATGCATTGCTTAGGTGTTTGTTTTAGTCCATAAAGTGACTTAACAAGTTTACACACCTTATTTTCTTTTCCTGGAACCACAAAACCCTCAAGTTGTTCCATGTATATTTCTTTCTCCAAATCTCCATTGAGGAATGCGGTCTTCACATCTATTTGATGGATTTGAAGATCATATACCGCCGCCAAGGCAATTAGCATTTGAATCGAGGTTATCCTTGTTACTGGAGAGTATGTATCAAAGTAATCAAGGCCTTCCTTTTGTTTGAAGCCTTTTACTAAAAGTCTTGCCTTGTATTTGTCAATAGTACCATTCGCCTTCATTTTCCTTTTAAAGATCCATTTAGAACCTAAAGGTTTATTTCCAAGAGGAAGGTCAACCAATTCCCATGTATGGTTGCTTAATATTGAATCAATCTCACTATTGACTGCCTCTTTCCAAAAGGATGAGTCTGATGAAGACATCACTTCTTTAAATGTTTGAGGCTCATTTTCTAAGAGAAATGTTGAAAAATCCAACCCAAACGAAGTTGACGTTCTTTGACATGTACTACGTCTTGGATTTTCTTCATTATGTACATTCTCACTTGGTTTATCTCAAGGTCGTTTAGATCCTCCACTAGACCGTTCATGTCTAATTTTATACGGGTAAATATTTTCAAAGAATTCAACATTGTCTGATTCAATTACTGTATTTTCACTAATATCCAGATGTTCGGATTTATGAACCAATAATCGACATTCTTTACTACTTTTAGCATATCCTATGAACACGCAGTCCACCGTTTTAGGTCCTATTTGTACCCTTTTAGGTATAGAAACTTGAACCTTCACTAGACACCCCCACACTTTGAAATATTTCAAGTTAGGTTTCCTTTCTTTCCATTTTTTATAAGGAATTGATTGTGTCTTACTATAGGGAACTCTGTTGAGTATACGATTGGCCGTAAGGATAGCCTCCCCCCATAAGTTTTGCGGTAAACCAGAACTTATAAGTAAGGCATTCATCATTTCCTTTAAAGTTTGATTTTTCCTTTTCGCAAGTCCATTAGATTGAGGTGAATAAGGGGCCATAGTTTGATGGATTATTCCATTCTCTAAACATATTTGTGCGAAGGGAGATTCATATTCTCCACCCCTATCACTTTTTATCATTTTGATCTTTTTGTCTAACTGATTTTTAACTTCAGTTTTATATTGTCTAAACGCATCTATTGCTTCATCCTTACTATTTAGCAAGTAGACATAACAATATCTAGTGTAATTGTCAATAAAAGTTATGAAATACTTTTTCCCACCATGAGATGGTGTTGACTTCATATCACAAATGTCAGTGTGTATTAAGTCTAAGGGATTGGAATTCCTTTCAATGGACTTATAAGGATGCTTTGCATACTTCGATTCCACACACGTTTGACACTTTGATTTATTGCACTCAAAGTTTGACAAAACTTCTAAGTTAATCAGTTTTCATAACGTTTTGTAATTAACATGGCCTAAACATTCATGCCATAAATCATAAGACTCAAGAAAATAAGATGAATTTGAACTTTTATTCATTTCAACAGTCATTACATTCATCTTATAAAGGCCTTCCATGAGATAGCCTTTTCCTACATACATTTATCCTTTGCTAACTACAGTTTTTCCAGACCAGGTTACACATTTGAATCCGTTCTTATCTAGGAGCGAAATAGAAATTAAGTTCATATAGCACATTGTTTAGTGTCAAGACCTTGTCGGAAGTCATCTTTAGGCAAATTTTTCCCGTTCCCTTCACCTTAGCAGTAGCGGAGTTGGCCATGTAAAGCATTTCTTCTGCTTGAGCCGGAGCAAATGACTAGAACAACTCTTTGTTTGCGCAAACATGGCGTGTGGCACCAGAATCCATCCACCATTCGTGTGGATTCCCCACCAAGTTACATTTCGTGAACATAGCACACAAATCATCATATTTTTTGTTGGACTCAATCATGTTCGCTTGGTCCTTTTTCTTGCCTTTCTTCGGGGCTCGACAATCTGTGGAATTGTGGCCAATTTTGCCACAATTGAAGCATTTTCCCTTGAACTTTTTCTTGGGTTGATTGCTTTCATGTTCAACTTTCTTTCTTTTCTTCGAGTTGTTTTGGCCATCTTCTACAATATGGGTTCCATTCATTGTAGAATTTCTATTTGACCTTCTTTCGGCAGCTTTATTGTCCTCTTCAATATGAAGTCAGATGATAAGATCTTCAACGGTCATCTCCTTGCATTTATGCTTTAAGTAGTTTTTGAAGACTTTCCACAAAGGTGGTAGCTTCTCAACTATCGCTGCTACTTGGAAAGCATCATTCATAATTAAACCTACAAAATAGTTTATGTGAGTATTAAGAACATTTGTAATTTGTTCAACTAAGGTATTTTTCAAAAATATACCTTCTGCTAGGAGATCATTTATGATGACTTGCAACTCCTGTACTTGAGAGACAACAGATTTGTTGTCAATCATTTAGAAGTCCAGGAATCGTGCAACAAGGAATTTCTTAATTCCCGCATCTTTCGTTTTATATTTCCATTCAAGTACCCCCCACAGTTTTTTTGATGTCTTGGTTCCACTATAGACATTATATAGGTCGTCTTGGAGACTACTTAGAATATAGTTCCTGTAAAGGAAATCCGAATGTTTCCAAGCTTCTATGATAATAAAACGGTCCTTGTCCGAGGTTCCCTTGGGCACCTCGGGAGAATCTTCGCAAGTGAACCATTGTAGACATAAAGTGGTGAGGTAAAAGAACATCTTTTGTTGCCACCACTTGAAGTCGATGCCAGAAAATTTTTGGGCTTCTCCGTCGGTGCCATCGTTGGCGGAGCATTTATGCGACTTGATATGGCAATATTATTTGCCCCCATAGACGTTGTCGCATCCATCATTTGACTTTTAATTGTCATTTTTCCTGTCACCATAAGATAGAAAACTTAGTATTTTTCAGAATACTATTTATAAAGTTAAGTAACTTGAAATTCTTCTTCTAGTTAACGATGAAGTTTTTATTACTTTAAATCGTCAACCGAGTGAACCTTAACTTGTGATGAAGATTTTATGTCATCTAATCACTAGTTAAATTCAAGCGGAGTAGAAAGCCTAAGCTTTAATCTCCAAAAATAAGCAATACAAATTTTGTAAAAAAATTATTCCTTAAGATTGTTATTTTCCACAATATGGGTACATAGATTCTGTATAATAGAATAACAACTTCAACTCAAGTTCAAGTATGAACAAGAACACAACAAAGTTGAACAAATACCCTCAACACAAGATCAAGATGATCTTTACAAGAGGTGTATTTTATATTTCAGAAATATAGATAAAACAGAAATTGTTAAGGCCAAGTCATCCAAATTCATGGACTTTCCTTAAGGAATAATTCCCCTCACTGTACCCGAGGTTATAGAATCTTCCTCCCAAGATAAAATGGCCTTATATCCGACTATAGCGTTACCTCAAATAAGCGGATTCTTCGAACACACTCACGGTTTGAATGATCACACTTAGAGTATTTTTAAGAAAAAGAAGAAGCTTGTAATTTTGAAATTTTTTTCTGTGTTTCTTTTTCTTTATCTGTGGATGAAAACCAGGTCATTTATAGACACAAGATGCCCCTTTGAAAGGTGGCATTGGTTTAATTTAGAGGTGTGTGTCTTTTCCTAAAAATACATGTCTGTTTACTTAAACCATTGCAGTAATTTTCTGAAACAGTACACCATTTCGTGGAACATTGCATCAGTTCAAAATTGTGTTGCAGCAGTTCGTGAAGCAGTGCACTGTTCAGTGAAACAGTGCTACTGTTCATGTAACAGTGCTACTGTTCATGTGAAACAGTCACTGTTCATGCGTCAGTTTGTGAAGCAGTGCACTGTTCACGTGAAACAGTGCTACTGTTCACATAACAGTGCTACTATTTATGTGAAACAGTCACTGTTCACGCATTCCTGCATGTTTTAACATTTCCATTCACACCCTTTCATTACTATGAATCCAACAGTTCTATCTCCTGGAAATAGAAAAACATAATCTAGGAACTGATGATAATTCAACTAGAACAAATACCTTAATAAAGTCACAAGATTTTAAAAATTCTAAGTACTCCACTCTATTGCACTTCTGCTCCTCCAATTCCTTCGCATGCTCCTAATAAAATCCAGTACAAAGTAAAAAAAATAAAATTTCTCTATAAAGAAGACAATATTTACAAAGAGACTTTAACTACACTTGCATGAAAGTATTGAAAAACTTTTTCTATTTTACGACAGAGGGGGGAGAGGAAGAAGCATATCATAGTTTCAAGTTTCAAGAAAAATTAGATACAATACATAGAAGTCTGTTTAAATTGGAATTCAATGGTGAACAAATATAAATGTTGTACCCTTGAGAAGCCATTAAAATGTATTCAAAGAACACAAGATTTTAAGTTGAATATCTACAACATTCCTTCTTTCTAATCTTTAAGAAAAACAAAAAAAAGGGAACAAACTAAAAGACATCCTAC